>NC_054577.1:2657918-2749116 GCF_017654505.1 Polyodon spathula
CAAAACCCAGATTTTAAAAAGTCGGGAGCTGCTGTAGACATTGAGGATCTGAATTTGTTGAGGAGAAGAAAAAAACCACATGCACTTTAGACGTTCTGTATTAGACACCATTCCAATGATATTTATTCAAGCAGATCAATTCTTCATTATTTTTGTATTTGTGACAAGATTAAATAAATCATTATTAAATAAATAAAGTAAAAGCGCCTTCTGCGTTTTTACTGGCTGAAAACGTGTCAGTCATCTTAATGACAGGGAAGAAGCCACTGAGGGGCGGGCAGTTAAAGCCATCAGAGCATCAAAGAGATGCAACACTGTCTGAAAGCGTAGCTTGCAAGCAGGTAATTATTTTAACCTAATGCATTACCGGATATCGTGAATGGGTTTGTGCCATAACGCGTTTCTTTCCAAACTACACTGCACAGCTTTATAACTCATAGAAGTGCACAACATGATTTTCTTACATGTCACTGTAATCAAAGTGTAACAGCGTTAGTATACCTAGAGAGAGAGAGAGAGAGAGAGAGAGAGAGAGAGAGAGAGAGAGAGATTGGGAGAGGTAGAGTGAGGGAGAGAGGGGAAGAGGTAGAGAGAGAGAGGGGGAGTGAAGGAGGGTGATTGGACACACACACACACACACACACACACACACACACACACAACGATTTGCTGTCAGCTACAATTACTTGTAGACTTCTCAAAACGTAAAAAACAGTAATCGAGTTATTGCAAAACAGCAAATTAAGGGGTTGCCCAAAAGATGAATTGGTTTCAAGATGACGGTGTCCCCTGCGTAGTTACCCAGACTCAATTAACACGCAACTGTACAAATGATAAGACTTCTACAACAGCCTGCCAGTGAAGACCACAGACACAGTGTCCTTTAACTGTGTTTATTGTAGAGTCTGTTTCGCTCCATTTAGCTCTACAGCATTGTTAGGGGTGTACTGTATTATGTGTATATACATTATTAAATAAAGTTGTTGTAACCAAAACTCTCTCTGAAGATGTGCCCAACTTTCCACGGCGCTGCCTCAGGTCGCGTGCGAACGACGAGCACGCTCCTGTTTGTCAGCAATTAAGATAATTACAATTGACTGATTATTAAGCCCAGGTGCTCCCGTCCCGATTGGGCGCACGCTGATCCAGACGGTTTTATATACCGGGAACCAGCCCGACTCTGGCAAGCCGATATCGGATTCTTTCTATACTGTGAAGAAGCGAAACCGCGGTGTGTGTTTTGGCACGAAGGATGGGTTTCGTGGATTTAAAACTCCTTGCAGGGTGTGTTTCAAAAACGTGTTTTGTTTTTATTCTTCCTTTACGTATTTTGAGCATTTGCTAGATGCGCGTTTTTTGCATGTTTAAAATCAAATGCAGTCTACGTGGTTTTTTAGATGTGTCCGGCTTGTGTTGCTGTGTTTTGCGATTAAGGCGTGAGTCGAGCCGGTGTATGATACAGCACGTATGAATGAGTAACGATTTTATTCGCTCTTTTCAGAGTTGCGTTGACGTGTCTATGTATGCTTTTGGGTGTGATGGCTCAAGCGCCTCCAGGTAAGTTGCGTTCATTTTGTTGGTTTGGGTGTCCAGCGCTTCGCAATCGATTAACTTTAAAACTGGAAGTCGATTAGTCGATGCCCGGTCTTGCGTTTCAAAAGCGCGCTGTACCTGCCCGTATCGCCCAGAGCGCTGCGCTCGGCATTGGACGTAGATCGTCAACTACTCTAGTGTGACTCGGTTGGTGTTGAATACAAGTCTAGTTCACTAATCAGTGACAATAAGCCTCTTCGCTCGCAGGAACCTTTGTCAACGAGTGTCGGGACAGACACTTCTGGATGAAGACTAGAAGAAGCTTCTTGATTGGAGGAAACTTCCGCTTCGATATCATTGGTAAAGAACATCTGAATACAGTTCTGGGGGAAGCAGGCTGTATTTGCGTGATGCATATAATTTATTTCCCCCTCAAGCTGATGACAGCATACACTCTCTGGATGATAGATACGCAGCATCCTGTGGCTTTACCTACAGCTTCAATACCCCTGGTGATCTGATATTCCGCGCTTCTTTCCTTGCATGCCACGTCTCCAGCAAGGTGAGTCCTGTGGGGTCAGATGCCACTGTTATTACAAACGGAAGTATCGCCACTTGACCTCGGACTGGCTTATTTTTACCCCCCCAGAATGACGCAGAGTTTGGCTTGAGGTTCCGCTTGGCTCGCATCGACCAGTTTGGCAGAGAGACCTATTACCCATTCTCCATGAGCTGCAGTATGACCAAGCTGTGGAACCCCCGCGAGATAGTCTGCGAGGAGAACTACATGGAGGCAAGACCTTTTCTCCAGGCCTGGGTTTGAGCTGTGGCCCCCTATCTAGACCCTTTGTTGCCCCAAAATGCTATAATGCCTCTACTTTTGGTCCATTATCCTAATGCTTTTTCTAGGGAGCTTTACATAGCTGTTAAAATCAACCCACAATGCATTGACTAATAGTGGTGCAAGTGTACACTATTGCACCACTTGTCACTTGGGTTTGTCACTGTATAGTTAAGTACCCCAACTGTGGGGGGGGGGGGGTAGACTTTGCTACTGTGAAGTATTTTTGCACACCTACTGCATGGCTTTAATTGCAGCTGGTTGACTTCAGATCTCCAGACCTCTTAACAGGTTTCATCTGAGTAGTTCCTTCCATGTACCCCTCTTTACAAGAGTTACTGGCATTAACCATTTCTTATCTGGGAAGATGCAAACCTAAAGGGCTGTCTGTGCAGCATTATCCCTTTATGATCAAGATAGACGTTGAGATTCTCTGTGTAACCCAGAGATGCACTGCTGCTCTGCCTTCAACTAACATCTAGAACATGATGTCCTTAGATATCTGTCAGGAGAAATGTACCAGAGATTGCCCAGGAAGGACTGGATACTGAAGACTGGTCAGCTGCTATCCCTGCAGTAAGTAAAGCCACTCTGTTTGGCATCTTCTGAAACCAGACTAGCCCTTCAATTCTGATCGACTTCTTCTCCATCTGTGTTCCAGGCCCAGGAAGCCTTCATGTCTGTTTGGAAGGTTGCGTTCCACAAGACTGGCCAGCCGGCAAAATCCATGGATGCCTCCCTGGCCCAGTCTCTGGGCTACAGCATCAACTCTACCTCCACTAGGGTCCTCTTCCGCTCCCCATTTAACATGCCTGAATCTGAGATGCTAATGGTGAGACCTCTACAAAAACTGTACTCTATCTAATCCTGACCTGAAACCGATGGAAACTTAGTCCTGGTTTGAGGGGCGTTGGCACTTTCAGTATTCTAAAATGTTTTAGTTACTGTCCATGTAGGTAGAGCTGTGAACAGTTGCAACTTCTATATTCTTGCTCCATTAGTGTCTCTGGTCCACTGTCAGGTGCTACATAAAATAGATTAATGTAGACTTGAGTCTTGTTTCTCATTCTGTGCCTGAGTTCCCACTGTCTTCCAGGTTAATGGAATCCAAGTGGAAGCAATCCGGGCAACTGTCTTCTACAAGCAGAGGTGGATGGTGCTGTTGGTGGACACTTCTGCTGCCTGTATCAAGAGTAAGATCATCTAAAGCTTGGGTATCTTACCAAGGTCCACATTGCATCAGCCAGAGGCTGTGCAGAACTAATTTGCATGGTGCTTTAACTAGACAATGTAATTACTACAGGTATGGCTTTTAAAATTTGGTTAACTTGGAAGTAACATGTGTGAATGCTTGGACACCACAGCATCTTGCCAGCTAATCAGGGGCATGGTCGGTAATGTTCTCCATTGCCATCTGGTTGTACTTCCAGTTATACAGAAACCCTTAATAGGCAAACTTGCAGTAACTGATTCCTCTTCCTCCCCCTTAGATAATGGCACTTTTGATGGGATGAACTTGGCCTGGGTTTCCCCCAGAGTGCTCTCTCCACTGGTCCTGCATATTGACAAGTTCCAGGACAAGGATATTTCCATGGGTGTGGATGGGAAGCTTCTTGACCTTGCTACCTTCCAAAGAAGGAACTATAACTTGAAAGTCAACAAGACCTTCATAGAAACCTCTGTTCCTTATGGCGCAGAGGGTGGCTACCTGAAGGTAATGTAGGAGTTTACATGGGGAGGCTGGCTGGAGTTTATTCACAGGCAGGCTCAAGATGTGTGTTGCAATATTAGATGCTGTGTCTGACCTAAAAATTACAATCTGCTAAAAACAGAATTTCTGCTTGTCCATGCAGATGATACCTGCTGGAAGCACAGAATTGGTGCAACTTGAGCTTGACCTCCTACTGTAGCTGACAATCTGCCTAGATTGAGTGTCCTTGGTGCTTCTCCAGATCAGTTTGATAGTTGCATACCCTTATTCTGGGATGTCCCCATGGCAGAATAATTTAGTTGAGTCTATAGTGTTTGTGCACAGGTGGGGAGCTGACCCATGTGTACTGTTGGCATTTCCTACCCTTCACACAACCAGAATACTCCAGCTGTACCCTACTGATCATGCCCTTCTGTTTTTGCAGAGTCATGTCATAAATAACCAGTACAACCGGGTCTATGCCATTGATCTGTACCTTGTGCACCAGTGGGCAGATGACCAGTGGGAAGTGACCCAGCACCGCTCCTTCAAGCCGGTCCGCACCCCCTTTATTGCTGAAATACCCTTTGTCGTCAACAGTGAGTACCCAGCCTTCCAGCATGGACCTTCATAGCCCTGATCGGGTGCCTCTTTATAATGCAGCCTAAAACTGATGAGCCTTTTAGATGTGAGGGAGGTGTCATGGACTTGAACACTATACCTGGCTGTAAATCTGCAATGCTAACATCTCCATGCCTGCTTTTCCAGATACCATCCCACAAGAAAAGGTCTTCACAGTGACCCTTGGTGTCTTCAACCCTGATGTTGAGCTGAAGAACCTGACCATCAATGGGGTTCCTCTGACCCTTCCCGAGGCCCACAACCAAGGCATTGTGGTCACAGAGGTCCAGCACCCCAATGGCACAAAGTCTTTTGTCCTGAAGGTCCCTTTCACCCACCCACTCATCCCACAGAAGGTGGGGATGAAAACATGCCTATTCATAAACAAAAGCTGGGGGGGGCTAAAGATGCTTGTATCCTCCATGCCAACACATGCACGGAGGGTGCTAGCTAAAACATTCGTCTCTTTATAGGCCTCCTGTGCCAGGCAGTCTTTCTAGTAATGGCTATTGCCTCTGTGGCCCCAGGTTCTATGCAGCTCTAATTCTAGAGTACTGCATGAACACCCAGCACAGGAGCACAGCTGCCGACCCATTCCTAGCTGCTTATGCCTCTTTCTCTTCTCTGGCAGTACACTGGAGATGGTGTCCGGGAGTTAACCTTGAATATCAACTACACCCTGAACGTCCTCCCTGAGAATGAGCCTTACTTCCACCCAGCAACCATTGTGTGTCAAGTTAAGGATGTGGGTAAGTATTGAGGCAGAAGTGTTTCTGAATGCTGGGATTTGACTAGACCTTCACAAGCCTCCCAAAAGGATCACTGACCTAGTTGCATGCCAATGAGGGAATACCAAGACACACTTTGAACTTGAGCTGGTTTTGCAAGCATTTGTAACACTCTATAAAGAGTACTGTAAGCTAGCACTGTCATGTCTTGTGGTGATTTCTGCATACTACCTAATCTGCACCCCTACTTGTACTTCAAAAGCAATTATATTTAATGCAATGATACCCAGGGAAGGTGACTGCCAGCACTTGGCTAATGACTGGACTGTTGGCATCTGATGCCAGTACTGATCATGTGGATTTCTTGGCATGTACTTCAGGCTTTTCACTTCCTCCCCAGTACTTCCTGTGATCAAGGGCTCTTGTACTGAGAACAGCATCGTCTTTGAAGGGACCCGTGGGAACATGGACTACCTCTGGGCTGTGTACATTGGGAAGCACCAGCTAACCTCTGAACTGGCAGCTCGCTGAGGCTATGTGCTCACTAATGAGACCAAGTTTATTCTAGAGATTCCACTCTTCAGTGTTTGCTGTGTCTATGAGGTGAGCTTCTGTGGGGGACAAGTCCTAACTAGCAAGGACTCCTAGTGGCTGAACTGAGTGCTGCAGCATTAGTCCTGGTTCTGCAAGCTCTCCTTGTTTTGTAGTGCCTGGAATTGCACAAATGGAGGCTTTGAATCTGACTCATCGCAGCATGACTAAGCTGTTTTCAACCACTTGGTGCCCAGCTCAACCCATAATGAGCTCTAGGTCTTTGCCTCAGTGTGTCCCTTGTCTCCTTTTCAGGATATCTCTCTCCGAGGCGTTTTTGTTCGCGTACACCTGACCCTAAGGAGTGTTGGGACACTAGAGGTGGTGTTGTCACTCGTACAGCGCTGTCAGTTTCCTACAAAGCAGCTGCTGGGTAAGACTCTCCCAAGTGGACTTGACTTTGTGTCTTGGTGCCCTGCACCTCCCTGCTTTTATAGCTTAACAATATACATGTGTTGACTATAAACTGCCTCCTAACTCTTTAGTTGTAGGGAATATTGCAATGATCATGTATTGCTTGCTGTTTCTGTGCAACAATGGGATATTTACTAGTGTTAAGTGGTCTGCAGACCTCAGGGGTAGTCGGAACATCTTTCAGCTGATGTTGGTTCCTCTCTGTGCTCCCTATTGGTAGACTTCTGCCATTATCCTTTCATTATAGGATCCCTCGCCTGTTATCCAGGGCATGGCAACATTTTTCAATAGACTTTTCAGCCTTGAGACCCAATGTTAGACTAGAGCCCCTTGGTATGGAAATCTCAATGCATTGTTTCAATTCCACTTCTCTGACAGTATGCATGCCTAATGGGGTGGTGACAGTGGTGGCTGTGCCTATGGAGCCCATACCAGTAGTGGAACCCAGCAAGACCACCCTGCTGGACAAGACCTGCAAACCCAAAGAGTCAGACTCGACCAGGGCTCTCTTCACCTTCAATGTGAACACCTGTGGGACCAGGAGCAAGGTGCTGTAGATCAATGCAATAGTCCTTCATACATGGTACTAAAAACCTGTACCATTATTATCCTGCAAGTGCTGTTTGATCATATCTAATTAGCCTGGCATCTCTGCCCTAGAAAACACTACCGCAAGATTCCTTCCAATGTGGTGGCTCCTATTTAGCAGTCTTTAGGTGTTCAGCAGTTCCTCCATTTAGGAGGTCAGCTTTGTATTAACAGTATGCTATTCTGGCTCCTGTGTTTCAGATTGTGGATAACTACCTGATCTATGAGAATGAGGTGGTGTATACCAGAGCGCTGTTCCCACCCAATGCTCCAGTTATCACCAGGGACTCTGAATACAGGTGAGGCATGAGGAGTCCTCTTGTAGTACAGCAATCCTACCTTGATGGGCACCGCTACATGCATGAAGCGGACAACCCCCATTGGCACCTCCCCCTCTAACAGACTACAGCACAGAACTGGAATGTACTGACACTTGGGGCAAGCTCTACAAAGCCTTGTATTTGCCAGTAGTTCACCAACTGCACACTTTGCATGAACTGTTTTAAATGAGGGATTGTGTACACAATGCTACTCCACTCAAAGACATTGATCAGTTTTGTCAAATACTGCACCTAATTTTTAAAGGGGTCTGGTACCACTTTCTCCTAGGCTGACCATTCATTGCCGCTACCTGCTCAATGACACCGTGAAGCTGGTAGCTGAAAGGAAGGCTGTCCCTGCCCCCTACTCTGGCAAAGGGTTTGGATCCCTGCAGTTCAGTCCTTACAGCCAAAGGAGTGGAGGTATGGCTTCTCTAGTGCCTGGGTTAGCTTGCCCAGTCCTGGCACACTATTGGTTGGCTCTTTCTCCTGACTTCCAGTATCTCTGCTATTCTGACTCCAATTCTGTGTGTTTCACAGGCAGCAGGCAATTCAGAGATGTCCTGAATCTGAAGGCCCGTATAGCGAGAGGTTGGTATTGTGTGAATTACACAACTTGCCTGGCCAGATTTGTGTTCTGTAGTCTTCATTCTAAACTCCCAAAGCCTTCTAGTAGAACAACTCCCCATGAGTCTCTGCATGCCAACTATGCAAGGCTTAAACTTGGCTTTATTCATGGTAACTAGATAATAACTTTATGTGCAGAAGCTTGTGTTAATGGTGTGCCACTATGCTTCTCTTGGCTTGCAATAAGCTTTAACTACTAAAACAATGAGTACTACATAGGACGGCTGGTTTTGGACAATTGTGGCTTTCAGTCCATATAGTACAGCTACGTCTCTGGCTTTAATAGTACATGAAATTGCAGGGTCACACTCTGCCCAAACCATAGCTCTCCCATGCCCAGTAAGAACAGTCATTACACACAAAGCTTTAACCATGGCAGTGATGGGAGGCCCCTTCTCTCTCCTTCCCTCCCAGATGTGTCCTACTCCCAGTTCTACTCTGCGTTCCCTGTGTCCCAGTCTAGGCTGGAGCCCCTGTTTCTGGAGGTAGAGCTCCTGCACCCCCAGAACATGGTTGACCAGCTCATCCTGCAGGAATGCTGGGCCACTGAGGGCCCTGAACTAGACTCCAGCCCTCAATGGGACCTGGTCACTGACAGGTGGGGGGCCTGCATTGCAGTATAACTTGTGCTTATGGCTCTGTTTTCCATAGTTTGATCTGGATTAATCCTGCATTTGGTATGCACCCATTGCAGTTCAAGTGGGAACTGCATGTATAAAACTTCCAGCAGTTTTAAAGCCTTTTAACTCGTGCTAGGATGCATTCTTTCTGAAGAGTACCCGAGTTATTGATAAAGCTCCATCCTGTGATGCCCAGTGTCGTTGCCACAAGTGTCTCCTCTTTCTGCAGCTGCCTGGCCAGCGGAGACTCCTACAAGACCCAGTTCCATCCAGTGTCGGCCAAGAGCCACCACCTCAAGAGGCTTGAGGTCCAGGCTCTGTCTGCTGAAGACAAAGCCCTCTGGAAACAGGTTGGTAGCATTCAGTGACCTGAGCCTTTTCGATCAGCATGCTCCCCCTCTGCTTCATGCAGGTCCCTCCCCTCCTAGGTAGAGGGAAGCTGGCTAGTTCTAATCATATTCCAACTTATTTAAATATCATATTTAAACCCCAATCCAGACCCTAAAGCCACTCCTTATTAAACTGGAGTGGGCAGCTGTGCTCTAAATCACTTCGGCTGGATGAAGATGTTTTGCTGTGAACCAGGGCACTTCAACTGTCTGGCTGCCCTTCATGTTTTGCAGGTGTATTTGCATTGTCTAGCTGTGGTCTGTGATTCTGAGGAGGGTGCCTGCAATAAGACCTGTGCCCCTGGAGAGAAGAGGTCAGGTAGGCAGGGTTTATCTGACCTCTCCTGCAGTGATGATAGGATTCACTTTAACATTCTATATAAACTCCTGAATTGCTCTGTGGCTCTAACTCTTTGGGGTTTGTCTTTGTCAGCCCGCAGTGTTGAGTCAGCTGATGCCGTCAAAGGCTACATTTCTGCTGGACCAGTCCAAATTGTACCAGAGGGGGTTGTTGACCATGTTAAAGCAGCAGGTGAGTTGAGCACAAAGACACTAGTCCCCCTGCCAGTTGTGGCGTTCCTTTCTGTGCTAATGGAGGAGGTTAGGAAGCTGCTGCCATTGTGGCTCTTGCATGGCAAGCTTCATGTGTTCCACTAAAGGGAACCTGGAACCAATATGGCATGTGCAGGGGCTGCAGTTTCTAAACTGAATGCTAGCTCCAGGCACTCTACAGACTAGCTGTGGGGCTTTCAAACTGTAGCCCTTCAAGGCTGGCTAGCTCCTATGCCTCTACTACCCAACACAGCTGCATCTCTTCTCTGGTAAGAGGCTTCTCCACTAGCAGCACTGAGCCTCCTACACCAGTGCCTGTTGTGTGGCTCCCTCAGGGTCCTAATGCTTGGTTTATCTCCTTTTCTTTCAGATGAGACTCCTCTGGCCCCCTTTATTCCAGTCTTGGCAGTTGCAGTGGGAGTCCTTGTACTTGCTGTTGTAGTTTTTCCTGTTAAAGCTAGGAGATGTTAAGTTTCTAGCTTAATAAAGACTTGAATGTGAACCCTCTTATGGATTTGTATAGTAATGTGAAGTCTTTTGCATATGTAGAAATGCCTGAAAGGCTCACTTAAATAAGCAAGATTAGGTGTTTGCTTGTTTAGAATGACTTGATTCTACCTCCAACTCTTAACATTTGAATGTCCCGTTCATTAAGTCTCACTGAACTGAAGCTTGAACAGTGTTCAGCAATAAGCATGAATGATCGGAGTCTTCAGAAGGTGGGGTGGAAGTACTTCAGGGTACCTCCCATGTTGCAATCCAGGTATCTCCCTCCTTGAACACACATTCTCTAGCATAGAATTGCTCTTATTACATCACGTTCCACTGCAAGTTTTATTTTCATGTGCTCTTCTAGGTACTTGCACTGAATCTATTTTCAATGTCTTAATACAGCATGGCCCTTGCATAAAATTCTCTCTATTTTGAAATACATCAACTCATAACTGGAGGGAGAAATGACTTCCCACACAAGTTAAATAGCTGCCATGAAGTAGCTTACTAAAACTTAACCTTTTTCATTGCTTATTTTTTGGGGTTGGGTTCACTGAGGAAGTGGATCTGAAGTCTACTACAGCATGAGTCCTAAATATCTTCCAGGAGGGAAGAAATGCTGGATTTCTCAAGTTTTGAAATCCTAGTCCAACAGACTTTCCTTCAGTAGCCATCAAACATCTTGTAGCATCCAGCAGGGGGTGGGGTGGGGGGACTGAGATTTGTGAGATGTCACTCTTTTGATCATCAAATGTGTGGCTCTTATTTCAGACCTCACTAAACTGGTTTGGTAGAATTGTGAACTTGATTGCTGAATCAATCATGGCCAATAGCTCCCATCACAGTGCAAGTTACACACGACTGTTCAGTGTAATGCAGCTCTTTTTCAATGAGAAAAGCTGAATAATCCACAAGCTAATGAAGGTACAGCTCTACTCCAGTTTGTGAAGTAATCAGTTTAATTTTGGCAGATGCCTTTATCCAAGCATGCAGTAGTAGCAAGGGGTGTGGCGGTCAGGCTCGGAGCTCCTTGAAGTCCTGGTTAAAAAGAATTGCTTTGCTAGTCCGATCTGCCACAGTAGATGCTGTGGGAGCCAGCATCTAATTTAATTCTTTAGTAAAAAAAATGATTTACTTAACGTATGCTGTCTGGCCACTTTTTAGTAGACCTTTGTGTCTAATATAGAGGTAAGCCACGGTTGATTTCAACCTAGACATGTCTCGCAATGGCTGAAAGTTTTGCATCCCCAAGAATTTTAGGATTAAGATGTATTAATTTAGATACGTCATTTAACATTAAATAAAGTACAAAATTATATCGTTAGTCTACCGGAGGCCATGATAGCAGTGAAGTATTTCATGTTTAGATTTTGCTATGTACAATTGTCTGTCGGTTTTTCGTTGCTAGATGGAATACCACAAAACTCTCAAAAATAAAAAATAAATAAAATAAAATAACCTGACATTGTTCAGCTGGTTTCCTTCGACGACCAGGCAGAATTAGCTCACTCCAGAGGGCGATGATGCAAAACCTCAGGCTGCAGAGTCCACAGGGTGCTGGAAGGATCCGGTCACTTATTCTGGAGGCCCAGGGTCCGAAACGACCACGTGGTGTAAATGTTTGCAAACGTTGGACTTTCGGAAAATAGCAAACGACGAGACCGCTCTTCAAGTTAACCGTACAGAAAGAAAGAAAAAAAAAAAACAATTTTAAGTTTTTGCAAACAAAAAACAGTGTTTTCCCGCCCTGGCTGTGACTGGTTTAAATTCGCTTGACACGAAATATGAACAGGTACGGTTTGCGTTGACAGCGTTTTTTTTTTTAATGCTTTTAAAATTTTAAATTCCTGAAACGCTGGAATGCTACTAATGTGTTGAAAGGGACGGGGGGGGACGGTTCTAGTTTTTAATGACATTTTCAAAAAATATTCGCATTGTTTTTTATTTCCACAAAGGCACGGTTGGCGCTGCCATTGTCGAATAGTGCAGAAAAAAAAAAAAACCCGTGGTACTCGGTGTATTTATCACAAACCGTTTATCTGAGTCCAAAACGTCATTTTGCTGTACTGCAAAACTACAAATATACCGTGTTACAGTCAAGGTTAACTTGCTTTTCGCTTTAGTTAGTAAGTGTTAAATATTTATAATTACTGACAACTGATATTGTAAAAGTTTACCACAGATGTGTTTTCAATTTTCACCATGGTTATGTATTTACCAGGCTTTTTAATATGCTTTACCAGACCTCTCTGTGCTTTACAATGCTTCCCTGTGCTTTACCAGACCTCTCTGTGCTTTACAATGCTTCCCTATGCTTTACCAGACCTCTCTGTGCTTTACAATGCTTCCCTATGCTTTACCACACCTCTCTGTGCTTTACAATGCTTCCCTATGCTTTACCAGACCTCTCTGTGCTTTACAATGCTTCCCTATGCTTTACCAGACCTCTCTGTGCTTTACAATGCTTCCCTATGCTTTACCAGACCTCTCTGTGCTTTACAATGCTTCTCTATGCTTTACCAGACCTCTCTGTGCTTTACCATGCTTTCACTGTAGTTTACTACACTTGTTCTCGCTGTTATTATAATTCGTGTGTTGTTGCTTCCTATAGATATTTCCCTAGCTGAGTTGAAAGAAACTTGCCATGTGTTTCCTGCGCAGGCGGGATAACAAACAAAACCGGACCTTGACGATGGCATTCCAGGTTGTCACACCTCCAGAACCCAAGACCGCGATGAAAGAACAGCCCTGGTCAGTCTGCCTGGACAGGACGGCGCTTGCAAACGGGGTGGGGACAGACAGTGTCTCACAGTGCCCCCCTCTGCAGGTAACGTCCCTGCTTTGAACATTCCTGCCAGCTGCACCCTTGTGAAACCAGACCCCACTAAATCTGCACAGTGATTTGGCACTCTTCAAGGTGCAATGAATGGTCTGCCCTGCAGGTGTCCGCTCTGAGCTCACTGGAAGCCCTGACCGGTCAGGTCTGCTACAGCGCGATGAGCAGGAGAAACAGTCCGGGTTTTACCTTCCTGACCCCCCAGGAGCGCCAGAGCCAACGCGACGCTCCCTCTGGAATCCCCAGAGAAGACCGGTGACTTCACACAGGCAGGAAGCGAACCTGCACTGTGCGACTCACCCTGCACACCACGTGATTGTGCGTCTACCAAGAGAAACCCCTGCTTTATTAACGTTTACCCATCTCAACACATCTTCCCTCCCCCCCCCCAGCAGAGCAATTACTCCAGAGTGGTCCCAAACTTCTCCAGCCGGACGCTCTCTCATCCTTCCTTCCATTCTCTCTACATGGCCGTTGGATCCATGCAGGCAAACTGGGAGGCTTGCAGACACTGGGATCCCACAAGCTTTCCAGGTACATTACATCTTTCTCTAGTCTTCTAGATCAGGGATTCCCGGTCCTGGGGGACCCCCCTGTGTCTGCTGGTTTTCATTCTAACTGAGCTCTCCATTACTGAACCAGACCCTTCATTGAACTGATAATTAGCTTAATTAGACCCTTTTAATTGTTTTCAGCTCTTAAGCAGTTGGAGATTTCAAGCTATCTGTAACATTTTATAAGCAACTTTGAACTCTGCAACTGTTTTAAGAGCTGGAAACAATGACAAAGGTCTAATTAAGCGCATGATCACTTCAATGAAGGGTCTGGTTCAGTAATTGAGAGCTGGGTTGGAACGAAAACCAGCAGCCACAGCACGGGGTCCCCAGGACCGGGTTTGAGAAACAAATATTTATTTTATAAAAAGTGTGCTAATGACGTGTTGGACTAAATGGCTCTGAGAATCTATCCCTTACTGTTTGAAACCTGCAGAGAACGTTAACTCCTGACACCCAACCCAAAGCCCAACCCTATCCCTTAACCCAACCCTAACCCTAACCATAGCTCCAACCCTATCCCTTAACCCAACCCTAACCCTAACCCTATCCCTTAACCCAACCCTAACCCTAACCATAGCCCCAACCCTATCCCTTATCCTAACCCTAGCACTAATCATAGCTAACTCTAACCCTGTTGTGTTCTCGCTCCAGTCTCTCCCATTTCTCCTGCGGATTTCTACTACACAGACCCCTGGAAGCCTGCGGGAAGTCGAGTTTACAACACTGTGACTCAGCTCGAGGTACGGGGGCAGGTACGGGGCGGGGGGGCAGTTAACAGGGCAATCCAGAACGAGAGGCATTCTTAGATTGGTTTACAAGACAAGTCCCTTTTATTAGATCTAATCCCAGAGCTTGAAGAGACTGATCTATGAAGATAGGCTTCTTGCTTTCCAGGCTCTAAGCCTGATCTCTGCTATTAGCTGCTGTGTTGCTGCTACTGTTTCATGTGTTCTGCACTTTCCACTGTATTTAATGCATTATGCATTTTTTGTTTGACTGTATAAGATGCATGTCCCTTTATTTGTAGTATTATGGTTTTTCTTCTTGTTGCTGCATCTTGTAAAGCTCTTTGTGATGGTGCTCCACTGTGAAAGGCGCTATATAAAATAAAGATTGATCGATTACGCTCGAGCAGAATCAAGGGGGGGCATGACTGGAGTCTTTAAAATGTTACAAAGAGTTGACATCGTTAACCCAAACCAGTGCTGTACAGAAACCGGGACCACAGGACACACAGTGTGGACATAACGTAGACTCTGCACAGAGGGAAGGAGACGCTTCTTCTTCACACAGAGAGTGGTGAGGGGGTGGAATGGGTTACCTTTTGTCAACTTGTCACGCTGTTATGCTACTAGGAACCAGCGATTTTTCTGCCCTTGGGACTATAGCTTTCTACTGTACGACTGGCCCCCAGTCTATATACTAGACAATATGCCTAAGGAAACTCCTTTTTAGTTGTGCTGAAAATCATTTTCCGTTCATTCTAAAGGAGGCATTTCGAATCCAGCTCAAAGCCGTATGAGAGTTTCTGTTTTTACTGATTGGTCTCTTATCCCCACCCAGCGCAGGTTCTTGATTGCTGTCGTCTGAACACACCTCCCCCCATCATGTCAGTCTGCCAGGCTGCGGGTTCGAACCCGTTCGGGACCGCGCCCCGAACCCTGGGCTCTCCGAACCAGAACCAGAACCAGAACTGTCCGCTGGGGGCATCGGAAACCAGGAGAGTGGAGATCATCCAGCTCTCTAGAGAGGAGGACCAAGCAGTGAGCACCCTCCTTGAGCTCCAGCTGTCCCACTTGGAGCGCAGGGGAGAGGGGAGCTCCTCAGAGGGCGTGCCTGGGGGTATGCGAGACTGGAGCACTCTTAGTACTGAGAGCGGAGGCTGGGAACTGCCGGAGAACTTCCGCTGGAATTGTTCTGGCACCGTCAGCGTCCTACAACCGATGGCGGCTTCTGCTGCTTCCTCATTTCCTGCAGAAGAACCTGGACTTCAGCCGGCAAAGCGGAGATCCAAGCCAGAGATGGATGTGGCACAAGCCTTGCTGGAGCTTGTGAAAGGGGAGCCGAAGCACTGTCAGAGACGACAGACCTCCGTGTCTTTGGCATTCGGGTTTAGAGTCCCGCCTACTGAAGACCGGGAAGCATTGGGGAGACTCCAAGGAGGGGATCGGATCGAACCGCAGGATTGGCCCCGCAGTGTAGAACCAAAGTTGGGAGAGCCCGATAGAACGGAACTGGGTGGGCCAGACTGCTCAGGACCAGGTTCGATGGAGGGTCGTCCGTGCAGCCAGTTGGGTGAAGGCTGTCACCAAGATTGTGGTTCGGCGTTGCCAGGCTTGGGTGATGAGGGACAGAGGTCATATCTGAACAGGAGCGGGGACGACATCTTGGAGACCAGCCTGGACAGAGATGAGTCCGAGTCCGAGTCCGCTGGACAGAGCTGCTCCCGGGATGAGAGGTTGGCTGTTGACGCTTTGCTGGACCTCCATATCTTTGGCAGCAGGGTTTAGAGTCCAGTGTGCTGGCAAGAGGCATGGAGAGATGTGGAGAGACTTTTCAAGGCACTGGTAGGTCATAGATATTGTGCACGAGTAAGGAGTGATAGTTCAGTACTTATTATTTGCACTTGCAACGTTATCGATGGTTCTGTAACTAGACTTCATTGAGGGGAGTTCTGAACCCCAGGACTGGGTGCAGCAGCAGGGCTAGTGTGAGTTTCTAACACAAAGAAAAGGCAATGTTGACAATTTAGTTTAATAAAAAAAAAAATAAAGGCTTGTTTTAAACTTGATAACATTTTTTTTTTATTGTTACTGTAAGTAGTTTGATGAATAAAAACAAAGACTCGATTTGTTTCAGGTTTTATTCCTGTGTCGTTCTTTCCTGTTTCCAGCAGGGGGCTCCATACAGCTGTGCTGTGTGGTCTTGCATCATGATACAAACTACACAGACCTCTATCACGATATATCACTGCAAAGCAAGTATCGCGATTTATCCACGCGCGGTGAACCTCTTCACCCTTACTCGTTCCAATCACCGTTACTTGTCGTAATACACCTTTAGAGAGAGTAGACACTATTAAATATTTAGGTGTTAATATCGATACAACTCTGAAGTTTGAAAAAACACATGAAAGAAATATATAGTAACACTAGGATTGCTGTATGGCCAGCTCACATTTTACATCAAGGTTTAAATTAGCGAAGCACCTTTTTGTTTCCTATTCTGAATTATAATGATGTGATTCATATGACTGCAAGGAAGGATTCGCTGACGAAGAGTGACACGACTTTTAGATTACTGTTCTTCAGAGCACTGTTTTAGAACATCACTTCACCTTGTGTTCTAGGTACTGCTGTCACCTGATAATAGAAGGAAATTTCATTGGATTTTTTTTTAAAAGGGGGGTGTTTTAACGAACTTGCCTGTTTGTTTGAGTCATCTCTTCCAGGAGTTTACCTGGCATTTACAGCTTGCGAAATGTCCAAATAAACCAAATATTTTAAAATGCCGACTGCAACGAGCAGTTTCAGCTTGGGACTTGAACCCAGAGACTTCCCATCGTCAATTAAAAAATGTGTTTCTGCTGACTGAAGAAGCCCCATGGATGTGTTTGAAGTGTGGAGTATTTTTTAAATGTATGTGTTTTTGTAATTTGCTGGTTTTAAATTAGCTAATTTATATATCTTTTAAGACTAAGACTCCTGTTGCACAGCAGCATCACCCATTCCAAGTTTTACTACCAGCTTCATCAGCCCCAGTGTGTCTAATTAAACTCACAGTAAAGTCAGGAATGGATCAAACTGCTATGGATTGGGAGTCTTATTCCCATCTCTTGTGTTTTTATTTTTTGAAGAGCATTAAAAACATTCGCTTGGGTCAAACGGTCCTTTGAGAAAATTGATAACTTTCTACAGCAAACTGCAACTTAATTAGCTTGTCTAAACTGGTTGGCTTTTTGAAAAGCAGGCTCTGTTTTGTATGCCAGATTCATCACACAGTAACCTGAAATGAAAAAAAATAAATACAAGAAGCATCAAAGAATCCTGCTGGCATGCCTGGTGAATTTGCTTAGTATATACTAGAACACACTGTGCATCCTTTCTAGCCAATCAGATGGCTCTGTTGCAAAAGATTATGTCGCCACATCTGTATATTATAATCTCAATCAGTCTGTGCATTCACCTCAGTCCTGCACCAAGTTTACTGCTTGAAGCCAAAGCTTCATATATTGTGTTCAGTTCTGGTCAACTCGCTACAAAAAGGATATTTCTGCTCTAGAAAGAGTGCGAAGAAGAGCGACCAGAATTATTCCGGGTTTAAAAGGCATGGCATATGCAGACAGGCTAAAAGAATTGAATCTTTTCAGTCTTGAACAAAGACGACTATGCGGTAATCTGAAAGGTATTGACGATGTCGACCCAAGGGACTTTTTTTGACCTAAAAAAAAGAAACAAGGACCAGGGGTCACAAGTGGAGATTAGATAAAGGGGCATTCATAACAGCAAGTAGGAGGTACTATTTTACACAGAGAATCGTGAGGGTCTGGAATCAGTTCCCCAGTAATGCTGTTGAAGCTGACACCCTGGGATCCTTCAAGAAGCTGCTTGATGCGAATCTGGGATAAATAAGCTGCTAACGAGCAAACGAGCAAGATGGGCCGAATGGCCTCCTCTCGTTTGCAAACCTTCTTATGTCCATTAGCACAGTTTATTTCAGAAAGGGGAAAAAAAAACACACCAATTTTCTCCCCTGGTAAAAGCACGGCCGTGTGGTGTGCCGGGGGGAGTCACACACTCAGGGAAGCGCAGGGGTCCCATGAGGGTCTCCCCTGGTAAAGGCATGGCCGTGTGACTTTTTGAAACATTACGGAAGCATCTGCCAACTGAGAGCCTGCTGCGTCAACTTCCTGTTCCAGTCCTTTAAGAAAGAGCTGGCAAGTGGATTGCAGCAGGGAGCCGTTACTCGTTACAGTATATGTGTGTGCTGCCCTGTAGAATGCGCAGGGAGGGGCTGGGTGCATTGGCGCAGTGCCCGGCTCTGTCCGCTAGGAGGTGGTCCTGCTCTTGGTCAGCTGCTCGGCCGCCTGGATGACCCGGTAGCGCTCGCGGAGGTTCCGCCGGCGCACGTGCTCGTTGGTGATCTCCTGGACATTGCTGCCCGGGAACCAGCCCCTCTGACCATCAGTCAGGCGAATCCCTTCACACCAACCTGCAGGGAGGAGGAGAAGGGGAGAGGGAGAGGTGGGAGAAGGAGAGGTGGGGAGAGGGGGAGGAAATGAGAGAGAGAGAGTGTGTGGAGTCAGAAATGCATGAATTCACTGGATCTATAATAAGGATCTCAGAATTTGTGTTTTCCTCTGCTATCGTTGAGTCAGGCCTACTCACTCACCTTCTGTCGTTTTCCTCAGCACATTGACGACATCGGTGCGCTCCAGACTCAACTCGTCAGCCTGCTGGGCTGAGTATGCCTCGATACACTGCACCTGTGGACAGTCTGAGAGAGGGAGAGAGAGTTATACTATAGTACCCTACACATCCTTATCAAGATCTGCTATATATTATAAAGACATTTCAGAGGGCTGGGTCTCATCAATATCAGGGTCTAGTGTTGTATATTATAAAGTCATTTCAGAGGGCTGGGTCTCATCAATATCAGGGTCTAGCGCTGTATATTATAAAGACATTTCAGAGGGCTGGGTCTCATCAATATCAGGGTCTAGTGTTGTATATTATAAAGTCATTTCAGAGGGCTGGGTCTCATCAATATCAGGGTCTAGCGCTGTATATTATAAAGACATTTCAGAGGGCTGGATCTCATCAATATCAGGGTCTAGTGCTGTATATTATAAAGACATTTCAGAGGGCTGGATCTCATCAATATCAGGGTCTAGCGCTGTATATTATAAAGACATTTCAGAGGACTTTATGGCAGAGTCTATGTTAGTGCAGGACAGTATGGGACAGTCTGTGTTTTACTCACCCCAATCCTCATAAACAGTCTCATCATTGCATTTCTCTGGATCACCAGGATTAGGGAACGCTGCCATCCAGCGATGCATATCTGACCTGGGAACAAACCAGAACAACCAGGTGTTGCAGAAAACTAAAATTGGGGTTAGGCTTAGGCTTGGGCTTGGGGGGGATACTGACTGGTTCGGTGCTTTGAGAAGACGCTCCATCATCTTGCCCTGGTGGTTCTCCAGTAGGGTCAAATAGAAGCAGTGATCCAGCCCGGGACCCAGAGACGCCTCCTTATTGGACTGAACCTGAACCAGAGATCGATGGGCATGATCAACCACAACATAGCGATCACCACTAGGGGGCGACAGAGAGAGAAAAAACAAAATCAAAACACTATTAAACACTTAACAAAGGTGAGTTTACAAATACCACATGATACTTGAATTCAACGACAAACGTTTTGACAAATTTACAAGTTGAAATAGGCCTTATTATTATTATTATTAATATTATCATTATTATTTAAAGCTGAAAATCTAACATGAAATACTACTATTATGGCTCCAGTTAGCCTTTCTGCGATATAATTTTGTAGTTTTTGATTACATGATGTTAAATAAAATATCTAAATATTAATTATGTCCTACAATTCTCGGCGATGCTAAGCCTTTGGCCAGAGCTGAAGAAGCTCCTTTCCCCCAGTCTCTCACCTCTTCTTGTTGGTGATGAGAAGCAGGTCATTGAAGAGGAAGAGGTAGACCGGGCTGAACCTGGGCCTGGAGCTGAACAGGGTGCCCCCCCTCACCACCTCCGACAGCTCCCCTCGCTTCTCCAGGTACCGGGTCTGAGAGATGAGAGGCAGGGCCTGCGGACCAACACACAAGAAGAGCAGGCATCAGGCAAATAGACGACCAGGCTTCAAGAGCGACCATCCTAAAACAAGGCCCCGTTGTTCTCAAATAAATATTCTTTACAGGAACAAAAAGCGACAACAAATGATTTCCTCTAGAAGCTGTTTCACTTGAACTACTCCTGGTAGGAGGGATATTTGCAAAGCTTTTCTGCTGCCACATCTATTGGTATTGCATGTCAATAGGATAGGTTGTGAAGTTGTGATCTTTTATCTCGTCTGTGCCTCTTATCTCGTTTCGTAAACACCGAATGACGGGCTGAAGATGGAAGCCGTTTAACCCTTTCATGGTTGCGGGGGCAGGGCGACCCCGCCCGGCGCAAGCGAGCGCCTTGACCGCTCACTTTCAGCTTGTCGAACTCCACTCTCTTGGCGATGTGGATCAGCTCCTCCACCTGTTTCATCTTCCCCACCTCGCTGTTGCACTCCGCGATGATCTGGGGTGGGGAGAAATAAATAAATAAATAAATAAATAGATCATGATGACTTTATAAAAGTTAACCAAAGTATAGTAAAGTGTAACACCGAAAGCATGATATGGCTAAGAGTTGTAAAGCACAGAGAGGCATGGTAAAGCATAGGGAAGCATTGTAAAGCACAGAGAGGCGTGGTAAAGCATAGGGAAGCATTGTAAAACACAGAGAGGTCTGGTAAAGCATAGGGAAGCATTGTAAAGCACAGAGAGGTCTGGTAAAGCATAGGGAAGCATTGTAAAGCACAGAGAGGTCTGGTAAAGCATAGGCAAGCATTGTAAAGCACAGAGAGGTCTGGTAAAGCATAGGGAAGCATTGTAAACCAGAGAGGTCTGGTAAAGCATAGTGAAGCATTGTAAAGCACAGAGAGGTCTGGTAAAGCATAGGGAAGCATTGTAAAGCACAGAGAGGTCTGGTAAAGCATAGGGAAGCATTGTAAAGCACAGAGAGGTCTGGTAAAGCATAGGGAAGCATTGTAAAGCACAGAGAGGTCTGGTAAAGCATAGTGAAGCATTGTAAAGCACAGAGAGGTCTGGTAAAGCATAGGGAAGCATTGTAAGCACAGAGAGGTCTGGTAAAGCATAGGGAAGCATTGTAAAGCACAGAGAGGTCTGGTAAAGCACAGGGAAGCATTGTAAAGCACAGAGAGGTCTGGTAAAGCATAGAAAAAACATGCAAATCAGGGTAAGCAGCTACCGCCCCTACTCCAGACTATAAAACAGCAACCCTCTCTGCAGCTCCCTTACCTTGGACACAGAGACCAGGGCTTTGGAAGCAGTCTGCTCTTTGCTAGATCCCTCCTCTGTCCTCTTCAAGATATTCTGTTAAAAACAAAAAAAAACTCAAGGCAGGGTCAGCAATATCCCATCCCTGGAAGAAACACCCGAGTGACTCGGCATAGAGGCGGGGGGAGCCGGGTGCTTGTGCTGGTTTGGGAAACGACCAACAGCAGCGGGCTGTGCTCTCCGGTGCTGCGCTCTCCGGTGCTGCGCTGCGATAGGGCTTGGGGGCGCCTCCTTGTGTAGTTTGTTTAAGGGGTGTATCTTAATTCGTTACTACAAGCGCTAAACTGCTTTATCTGCTGCCTTGAGCGAAATGCTAACAACCCACAGCAGCTCACAGATCTCGGTTTATTAAAAGGTAATTGGTCATTTAGCATTTAGCAGACGCTTTTGTCCAAAGCGACTTCCAGAGACTAGGGGGGTGAACTCTGCATCATCAACAACTGCTGCTGCTGCTGCAGAGTCTCTTCCAATAGGACCTCGTTTGTTTGACGTCTCGTCCGAAGAACGGAGCACAAGGAGGTTCAGTGACTTGCTCAGGGTCTCACACAGGGAGTCAGAGGCTGAGCCGGGATTTGAACCTCCTGGGATCAAGCTCCCTTTCTTTAACCACTGGACAAGCCTCCTGTCCCCCCTTCATAAACCGAGCCCAGACTGATTGGGAGTAGAGCCGAGGCCAGTTACCTCCACCAGCATCCTGATGCGGGTGATTCTCTGGAAGGGAAGCAGCAGGAAGGACATGAAGGGCAGCCGCTGGCACTGTGGGGACTCCTGCAGACGAGTGATCACTGAGGCAAACTGCACATTCGTCTCCCTGAGACAGAGAGAGGAGAGAGGGAGGGAGGGACGGAGAGGAACAGAGACACATTACAGCTGTGTCCACTTAACAGCCTAAAAAGTCAAAGCTGAAACAACCCCCCCAAAGAAAAAACCCAGTGAATTCTATCTTTATTTTTTTGTTTGAAATGAAATGAACCATTTCCATGGAGTCTGGGTCAGGACGGATGTTTTTGGGAGGGGGTACCCCCCTGCAATACAGTCAGCACTCACATGAGGGCGCTGTAGGTCTTCTCCTGGTAGATCTGGTTCCTCACGTAGTCGATGTACACCGGGAAGTGGTGCTGGGCGTGGTAATGGATAATATCGCAGATATCCGAGATCACAAGGCTCTCCTCCACCCTCTCCTCCAGATTCTTCAGGAACCTGCCGGGAACGCCGAGAGAGACGGGGTCACGACCGGGGAAAGCATTCCGGGGATGGAAATCAGCCTCCCACTGCATGGCAGTGCGAAACAAAAGTTGACGGTATGTGCAGGATAGGAATCAGCAATGAAATGGATTGATCGCTAAGAGTCTCCTTCAGCAACATGACTAGGTAACCCATTCCCATGACTAGGTAACCCATTCCACCCCTCACCACTCTCTGTGTGAAGAAGAGTCTCCTTCAGTGTGAAGAAGAGTCTCCTTCAGCAACATGACTAGGTAACCCATTCCATCCCCTCACCACTCTCTGTGTGAAGAAGAGTCTCCTTCAGCAACATGACTAGGTAACCCATTCCATCCCCTCACCACTCTCTGTGTGAAGAAGAGTCTCCTTCAGCAACATGACTAGGGAACCCATTCCATCCCCTCACCACTCTCTGTGTGAAGAAGAGTCTCCTTCAACAACATGACTAGGGAACCCATTCCATCCCCTCACCACTCTCTGTGTGAAGAAGAGTCTCCTTCAGCAACATGACTAGGTAACCCATTCCATCCCCTCACCACTCTCTGTGTGAAGAAGAGTCTCCTTCAGCAACATGACTAGGTAACCCATTCCATCCCCTCACCACTCTCTGTGTGAAGAAGAGTCTCCTTCAGCAACATGACTAGGTAACCCATTCCATCCCCTCACCACTCTCTGTGTGAAGAAGAGTCTCCTTCAGCAACATGACTAGGTAACCCATTCCATCCCCTCACCACTCTCTGTGTGAAGAAGAGTCTCCTTCAGCAACATGACTAGGTAACCCATTCCATCCCCTCACCACTCTCTGTGTGAAGAAGAGTCTCCTTCAGCAACATGACTAGGTAACCCATTCCATCCCCTCACCACTCTCTGTGTGAAGAAGAGTCTCCTTCAGCAACATGACTAGGTAACCCATTCCATCCCCTCACCACTCTCTGTGTGAAGAAGAGTCTCCTTCAACAACATGACTAGGTAACCCATTCCATCCCCTCACCACTCTCTGTGTGAAGAAGAGTCTCCTTCAGCAACATGACTAGGTAACCCATTCCATCCCCTCACCACTCTCTGTGTGAAGAAGAGTCTCCTTCAGCAACATGACTAGGTAACCCATTCCATCCCCTCACCACTCTCTGTGTGAAGAAGAGTCTCCTTCAGCAACATGACTAGGTAACCCATTCCATCCCCTCACCACTCTCTGTGTGAAGAAGAGTCTCCTTCAGCAACATGACTAGGTAACCCATTCCATCCCCTCACCACTCTCTGTGTGAAGAAGAGTCTCCTTCAGCAACATGACTAGGTAACCCATTCCATCCCCTCCCCACTCTGTCCGTAGTCTGTTTCCAATTTCCAGCTGTGTCCTCTGGTGTCTGTATTAATTTGGGTTAACTATGTCAATGCCTTTTGAGATGTTAAAGACTCCAATCAAGTTCTCCCTGATTCTTTCCACTAAGCTAAATAGAGTCTATTCGTGCAGCCTATTTTAACAGCTTAAGCCCTGCATTAGTCTGGTTGCACAGATATTTAAGACAGTTTGTTTGGGTTGAGTCTAGATCCCTTAGGGGGAGGGCGGGGCTTCATCCGATGGACTGCTGTGATTGGATCAAATTTCGATATCCTCTTAAAGGCTTGTTGTTTGAAGCTCCAAGCTGGACCAGAGATAAAGTCTCAGAGATGGTTATATGAAGTCAATCAGAACCTTTATGTAGCCCAAATGAGACAATTGAGAACAAATTCTCATTTCCAGTGACCTGGCATTCATTACACCAGCACCACAGCAAACAACATGAAACACCATGAATAAGGACAAAAATAACACAACACACTCAATCATAAAACATCGAACTCTGAGCTGACCCTACACCCCCCCCCCCCCCCCCCTTTTGTTTGTGCGTGGTGCTTGTCGGATGACATCATCAGTCCGCGTCCTCCGGGAGCGCGTGCGGGTGTGTGTGGCGCTCGTCACTGACCTCTCGCTGACCTCCTTGACCCGGGTGATGTTGGAAAAGAGGATCTTCCTCTCGCGGATGATGATGGTGTCGCTGAGATCCCGCGAGTCCAGGAAGTGATCTGTCAGCACGTTGAGAGAGCGCAGGTACGAGGCTTCGGACGTCAGGACCTCGAACATGCTCTGAAACACCGCGGAGAGGGGGGGATGGAGAGAGGGAGAGAGGAGGGGGACAGGGGAGAAAGGGAGAGGGGAGAGGGGAGGGAAGGGAGCGAGAGTGAGGGGGACGAGGGAAGAGAGGGAGAGGGAGAGGGAAGAGGGGAGAGAGGGAGGAGAGAGGGAGGGGGAGGGGGAGAGAGAAGAGGAAAGAGGGAGAGGGGTGACACAGGGACAAAGGTTAGTAAGAAATTTGGGGTGAAATAGACTGTGGCCGTTCCCAAACTGGGGGCCGTGGGATGGCTTCAGAGCGGCCCGAAAAGTCTCTCTCAATTGAACCTCTAAAATGAACGTTGTCCAGCAGGTTTCCTTTGACTTTATGAAGCAAAAAGAGTTCATTCTACAGGGGGAGGCAAATCTTTTGGTCACAGCTGTACGCTGCTCTTGTTGCAGAGCCATTCATATACTGCCCCCTGGTGGATCTCCTCACCTCCTGGAATTTGCACTCTGCGAGGGTCAGCTCCTCCAGCACCCCGCTCTCCCGCACGGACTGCAGCTCCTGCCACAGGGAGCTCTGAGGGGGCCCCGTCCGGACCTGGCCCCGAGGTGGCCCCTGGCTCCAGGGCTCGCTGCTGTAGTCCCAGCTGGTCTTGCTGAGGTTGCGGGACACAGACTGCCGCCTGATCTCCTTGGAAATGACCGACTCCCGGTAGGTCTGGTACAGCGGCTCTGTGGGGAAGCAAACAGAACAGCTGTCCTTCCCTCACTTCCAGTCAGCGATGAAGCAGTTGTCTTTGTTAGTTTTGGAACATATTGTTCATTCAGAATGACTGGTAACATCAAAGGTATAGGGTCAGTTAAAAAACAAATCAACCCACCAACTAACCAACCACCCATCCAATCAACCCACCCAGCCAAACCAACTACCCATAAACCAACCCAGCGACCCAAAAAAAGAAATTTCAGGTCATTGAATCCCTTAATATTGTGTATCAATAAAGCAACGTATTTAAGATGCAAAGGGAACGCCATTTTAAATTAAACACAGCATAAAACCTTAAAAAAACACACACAGTCCCGGTAAATGCTTTGTTTCCGCCGATGGGATCGATTTTTTCCCCTTACCATCCTGCAGTTTGGCCTCCCAGTCTATCGACACTCGACGAGATAGAATCGGCTCACTGGAAGAGAGAGAGAGAGAGAGGCTTGTTGGTCCAGTGGTTAGAGAAAGGGAGGTTCAAATCCCAGCTCAGCCACTGACTCCCTGTGTGTGCGAGTCCCTGAGCGAGTCACTGAACCTCCTTGTGCTGCGTCCTTCGGACAAGACGTCAAACAAACAAGGTCCTATTGGAAGAGACTCTGCAGCAGCAGCAGCAGTTGTTGATGATGCAGAGTTCACCCCCCTAGTCTCTGGAAGTCGCTTTGGATAAAAGAGTCTGCTAAATGACCTGTTAATAATAAAGAGAGATACTAGGAGTTTAAACTTTGTGTCTCCCGCTGGGGTTTACAGCATTATCACACAAGCATTGCCAGCTAGATCAAACACCACACGCATCTACAGTAAGCAAAACGCTTTCTAGAAATCCTACAGAAGCCAGACAGAAACCTGCTCCCAGCCTCGAGCTCCGAAGCCCAGTCCTATATGGAGTAGCAGGGGGGTTTCGTGCTGGAAACGTTTACCTGATGTCCTTTATATCACCCAGTTCATCCCAGTCACTGCCGATCTCATCTCCCTCATCTGCAGGAAATTCAGAACATGAGTTTTTGCTCAGCTTCCCAAAGTTCTGGTCTGTTTAACACGGCTGGTTTGAAAACAGTGGAGGTGCTTCATGGTAATCACACTCGCTTATTTCTATTGAAATCTATTCATGTATCTAATAACGATCTGTTATTCTTGTCTATTAATTTCCAAAATAATGTCTTATTATTCCGTGTAGAAAAGTAAAGAACTCAGCACAGCAAACTTCAAGAATTCTGCATTGTCATGGTAACCTCAGAACAGAATGCTGATAAAATTGCTCCCGTACCTTTAGAGGTGTCCCGGGACAATGAAGACAGGACCCCTTCCTCTGGACTCAGGGAGCAGGGCCGTCTGATCACAGCGGGGCTGCCCGGGGTGAGATTGATAGATTGCCGCCCCTCCGTCTGCAGTACCGCTCCCTGGCCACCATGTGGCGCCGAGGCTGGCCGGGGGGGCTTGCGAGGCAGTCTGGGGGGGAGTGCAGGGGGCGGCTCCTCCTCCTCCTCTCTCTCCGTCGACGAGAAAGCCTGGGGGAACTGCCTGCCCTTCCTGGGAGGCTTCGGAACCCTGGCCACCATTTCCTTGGCGACGGGCCTAACCGTTTCTGGGGCGACCTCAGGCCTATAGGTTTCGATGGTTGACTCGTAGATGGATTCCTCCTCGGAGGGGGAGTCGGGGGTCTCTGTTTTCAATGTGTCAAGGCTGGGCGCTCTGCAAGTCATCCGGACTGTTCCAGAATACGTCGGAAAGCTTTCAGGTATTCCCAAAGAGGACTGGGAACTCTGGGAGCTGGAGCTGGACTGACCCTCAGCTGGGCTGTCCTGGACCAGCTGGGTCCCCTCCTCTGAGAAGGAGTCTGTGTCCCTGTCTTCCTCCTCTCCCTGAGACTCTCCCACTGGCACCCACACGAGAATCATTCCAGCCCGCTTCTGGTGACACAGACAAGAGCAGTCCCTCCTGCAGCCACCGGGGGGAGACAGAGATCTGCCTGCCTCCACGCTGCTGCTGTTTGACTGGAGTTTGGATTCTGCCTCCTGCCCATCTGGGACTAAAGATTAAAAAAACAATTTAAAACATTTTATATTTTATATATATATATATATATATATATATATATATATATATATATATATATATATATATATATATATATATATAAAAACAGGAAACAGAAACACAACCAGGAGAGACTTCCTGTTTTGATTTCCTCGGTTACTGCGGCAACTCAAGACTTTCCACTGTGTAGCTTCAGACATCTGAGCAGAGAGAAATTTTAATAAAGTTTCTATTGTTTAGAGTTGAGAGATTAAGAGGGAGGGAAGCAGTGTGGCTCTAGTGGCTGAGGAGCTGAGGAGGACTGGGAGGGAGGGAAGCAGTGTGGCTCCAGTGGAGCTGAGGAAGGACTGGGAGGGACTGGGAGGGAGGGGAGGCAGTGTGGCTCTAGTGGAGCTGAGGAGGGACTGGGAGGGAGGGAAGCAGTGTGGCTCTAGTGGAGCTGAGGAGGGACTGGGAGGGAGGGAAGCAGTGTGGCTCTAGTGGAGCTGAGGAGGGAGCTGAGGGAGCTGAGGGGGACTGGGAGGGAGGGAAGCAGTGTGGCTCTAGTGGAGCTGAGGAGGGACTGGGAGGGAGGGAAGCAGTGTGGCTCTAGTGGAGCTGAGGAGGGACTGGGAGGGAGGGAGGCAGTGTGGCTCTAGTGGAGCTGAGGAGGGACTGGGAGGGAGGGAAGCAGTGTGGCTCTAGTGGAGCTGAGGAGGGACTGGGAGGGAGGGAAGCAGTGTGGCTCTAGTGGAGCTGAGGAGGGACTGGGAGGGAGGGAAGCAGTGTGGCTCTAGTGGAGCTGAGGAGGGACGGGGAGGGAGGGATCCCAGTGATTCAGCATCAACAGCATGACTAGGTAACCCATTCCATCCCCTCACCACCTCTGTGTGAAGCAGCGTATCCTTCCCTCTGTCCCCAGTCTGTCACACCTTTCTTTTGTCTGACAGTCACAAAAAGGTAAGGCAGTAGTCGGCACACAATCAGTGAAAAAGTTTGCAGAGTCATGTGTGTAAGAGATCAGGAAGACCTGTTCTACCATCTAAGAGCCGGGCACCTCCTGTTTTATTTGAATATGATTAGAGTCAGCTGACTGTGAGAGTCATCCAGCTTTCAAAAACATTTCCTCCTGAAAAGGGAAACCAGAGTGCAAAGAAGAGTGTCTCATAGGAAAAGCACAGCAAAGTGTAATAAAACACAGAGAGGACTGGTACAGCATAGGGAAGCATTGTAAAGCATAGAGAGGTGTGGTAAAGCATAGGGAAGCAGAGAGAGTGTGGTAAAGCATAGGGAAGCATTGTAAAGCACAGAGAGGTGTGGTAAAGCATAGGGAAGCATTGTAAAGCACAGAGAGGTCTGGTAAAGCATAGGGAAGCATTGCAAAGCACAGAGAGGTCTGGTAAAGCATAGGGAAGCATTGTAAAGCACAGAGAGGTCTGGTAAAGCATAGGGAAGCATTGTAAAGCACAGAGAGGTCTGGTAAAGCATAGGGAAGCATTGTAAAGCACAGAGAGGTCTGGTAAAGCATAGGGAAGCATTGTAAAGCACAGAGAGGTCTGGTAAAGCATAGGGAAGCATTGTAAAGCACAGAGAGGTCTGGTAAAGCATAGGGAAGCATTGTAAAGCACAGAGAGGTCTGGTAAAGCATAGGGAAGCATTGTAAAGCACAGAGAGGTCTGGTAAAGCATAGGGAAGCATTGTAAAGCACAGAGAGGTCTGGTAAAGCACAGGGAAGCATTGTAAAGCACAGAGAGGTGTGGTAAAGCACAGGGAAGCATTATAAAGCACAGAGAGGTCTGGTAAAGCATAGGGAAGCATTGTAAAGCACAGAGAGGTCTGGTAAAGCATAGGGAAGCATTATAAAGCACAGAGAGGTGTGGTAAACAAGAAAGAAAGAATGAAAAAGAAAAGACAAAGAAGGGGTACCTGGTTTGTCGTCCCCCTCTCTGCCCGGTGATGCCTCACGCTCCCCCTGCTCTTGTCTCCTTTCTTTGGGAGGGAGGGGGGGCTTTTCCAGCTCAGTCTGCTTGGCGGGGGCCCCCCTGAGCGGTTTGGGGGGCTTGGCGGAAACGGGAGGGGGGCATTTCTCAGCGTCCTTCACGACGTTCTCCTTCTCCTGCTGTCTGAACTGATTCAGAATCCTCTGCACCTTCCCGCCGCTCTCTCTCTCCTCCGCTCTCCCCGCAACTGCTAGGGGGCGCCGTGTCTCGTTCGGGAGGAGGGGCAGGGCTGGCTCTCTCGGTCCGTTCTCAGGGGAGCTGGAGAGGCTCTGTTTGCTCGGGACGGCGGGTTTTGGTTTGACTGTGGGGCGGGACCGCCTCTCACGGGGGTGTGGCTGGGGGAGGGGCATAGATTCAGCGACGGACATCCTGGCTTCTACAGAGAGGTCAGCGTGAGGTCAGACATCTTTACCTCCTGTAGGGAAAAACAGAGAAGCACACAGATGAATATGTATCCACTGTTTCTTGCAGCTAACAAAACAGTATTATACATTTTCCATAGGTCTCTAATGGGCAGTTTTCAATCATTCAGTCAATCTTTATTTTATATAGCGCCTTTCACAGTGGACCACCATCATAAAGTGCTTTACAAAATGCAGTAACAAGAAGAAAATCCATAATACTTCTAATAGAGAGAAATGCATGATATACAGTGGAAAGAGCAGAATACAGGATAGCAGCATAATACATGAAATAGTGCATTAAATACAGTGGAAAGAGCAGAATACAGGATAGCAGCATAATACATGAAATAGTGCATTAAATACAGTGGAAAGAGCAGAATACAGGATAGCAGCATAATACATGAAATAGTGCATTAAATACAGTGGAAAGAGCAGAATACAGGATAGCAGCATAATACATGAAATAGTGCATTAAATACAGTGGAAAGAGCAGAATACAGGATAGCAGCATAATACATGAAATAGTGCATTAAATACAGTGGAAAGAGCAGAATACAGGATAGCAGCATAATACATGAAATAGTGCATTAAATACAGTGGAAAGAGCAGAATACAGGATAGCAGCATAATACATGAAATAGTGCATTAAATACAGTGGAAAGAGCAGAATACAGGATAGCAGCATAATACATGAAATAGTGCATTAAATACAGTGGAAAGAGCAGAATACAGGATAGCAGCATAATACATGAAATAGTGCATTAAATACAGTGGAAAGAGCAGAATACAGGATAGCAGCATAATACATGAAATAGCAGCAGTTAATAGCAGAGATCAGGCTTAAGGAGCATGGAAAGCAAGAGAGAACAGGCGGGTCTTGAGAGTCGATTTAAAGTGAGCCACGGTGGGAGCATCCCGCACCAAAGCTGGGAGAGAGTTCCAAAGAGCGTTCTCCAAGTGTTTTTGAAAGAAAGGTGCAGGTCCTAATAAAGTGGCCAGACAGCCCTTGCAGAAGTTTACAGCAGTCAATTTGCACGGTGGTTTTTAAACATGATTTACAATGCCTCCTCCTGCTCTTCATTACTGTGCAGCGCTGTTGTATATTGTAACGCATATTGTAATGCACACACGTGCAGAAATAAGCTATTGGCTGCTTTGAATACATTTCCCTTTTTGCAAATGTGAACCAATGAAATTCTTCCTCTTGAGATACTGGCTACCTGTGCCCGGTAACGAGACATGGGCTGGCTGGTTCCCTGCATGAAAGATCAAGATCAATGCCGTTCAAGCATTCAGCGAAGGTCAACAGCTGCAGTATATGTGTTATATAGCGTCAGAGAGGCACCACTTCTATATTCACACAAAGAAAGTGGAATATCAAAGGTAATAAAGTAAACAGCAGGAAGAGCGTCTGATGTAACCCGTTGCAGTTACAGATAGTTCTCAGGATCACATTACAGAGACACTGTTTTCGGTTTGGTCGGGTGCAAGCTGGGAATATTTTCTGGTGAAATGTAATCTGTTTCCATGTTTCGTCACCTGTCTGAAAAATGTAATCCGATTACAGTCACAAGCTACTGAAAAATGTAATCCGATTACAGTTACAAGCTACTGAAAAATGTAATCCGATTACAGTCACGAGCTACTGAAAAATGTAATCCGATTACAGTCACAAGCTACTGAAAAATGTAATCCGATTACAGTCACAAGCTACTGAAAAATGTAATCCGATTACAGTCACAAGCTACTGAAAAATGTAATCCGATTACAGTCACAAGCTACTGAAAAATGTAATCCGATTACAGTCACAAGCTACTGAAAAATGTAATCCGATTACAGTCACAAGCTACTGAAAAATGTAATCCGATTACAGTAACACGTAAATCGCCAAAAAACTAGGCGGACTTCAATTTCTTTAATTAAACTATAAGAAGATGAACCGAAGAACATTTTCCGCTGTTCTTCCTCGTTCAGAATTAAAACCGTGTGTCATGTGATGTACCTGCAGAAACTAATTGCTTTGAGGGAAAAATACACCACTGTGTGAGAGTTTGTTGTGCGCCCTCCTTCAGACTCGAACACCGCTCTGCTCGCATTTAATTTCAGCTTCCAACGTATTTATCTGCAGCCGCAGTGGCTAAAATAGACACTGCAAGGCTGTAACAACAGACCCGGTTAAGAGAGTGGAGCGTGTTTTATTTTTCAAGCCACAACTATTAACAAACCCGACACACCCACACGCACACGGATATACCAAAGTCCCTCGCATTCAATTACCAGGCCACTCACTACATATTGATTTTCAACAGCAAAGGCTTTCAAAATCCCATAGAAAAAAAAAAAAGGGGGGGGGGGTCTGTGTATTTCCGCTATAAATAAAACAGTCGTTTCCTCTGCTGAACTTGCAAAAGATTAAGCGCATGCATCGACGTGTTTGTGCGTCATTAACCTGTATCATGTGGAGATTGTAATCAGTGGTTCGGGGTTTTGTGGCTCCAAAACGGAGTTGGCCTTTCTCTGCATCTGCCTTGACCGGGCTTTGGGCTTGTCTGGAGAATCCTAAACCCCGGGCGCCCGAACCGCCTGCCCCGTTCCCTTGCAATCGTGGGACAGTGGGACCTTTCAATTCTGCCAGGCAACACCCACTCTCCCTGTCTCCCTCTTAAAACGGGTCACACTGCCACAGCTCGAAGCCAGGTGAATAATAGGCAGATTCCAGAGAACAATGAAAACACAGGGAAAAGAAAGAAAGATCTAATCCCAGCTCTCTCTAACTTTATCGGCTCTGTTATGTAAATACCCGCCAGTCCCTCGGGTACGCTACGGTTACAGTGACACCCTTAGATGGAAATTCATATGCAAACAAGGTTTCGAACGCCAAAATATTTCAATTTGAACCCTTGATTGAGGTCACAATCGTTGCATGCTCCGGTGCCCTGCAGAATACACAAGTTTAAGCACTACAAGAGCCAATCAAACTGTGTGAAAGTTGGTTTTGCCTTGTAGAAACCAGTCCCTCGCCAGCATCACCAGCAACAGCAACACAGTGGGTTCGGATCATACATTGCACAGACAGGCGATGCCTCCCCCCAACACTATAGTTTATTTCCAGTCGTTTTTCATCCCATGCTGGGTTCGGGAGATCTTTCACAGCGCCCACACCAGTGTGAACACCGGATCTCTGAAAACCAGGCAATTCGGTGCTTCCTGCGCCCTACCCCGTCTCTCTCCCGTCTGGCTGCCAGGGAAAGTAACGTGCATGTTCTCGGAGCCGCGCACACACACAAGACAACTCAAGAAAACTGCTTATCTCTAACGCCACGTTAAGATTTCATCCAGGGTGTGCGGCTATTAATAAACAAGAGATGCGCTCTGAGCCTGACAGCTGCACGCAGAGTCTGGCTAGCAGAGGGGGCGTGGGGACGGGGGGACGGGACAAAATTTGAGAAAATGTCCACACAAGGATAGTAACTCCTGAAAAAAGGACGTTGTGGGGATGTCCCCACTTTGTAAAACAGCTTTTTAAGAACTAAATATGCCTTTAAAAAAAAACAAAAAAAACCCTATAAGTGCCAAAATATTTGGTTTGTTGTTGACTTTCACCCTGTGTGGAGTTTTGTGTGACCGGAGTTAGAAATAGTGAATAAAAATATAATGAGAGTCAATGAGAAGACCTCACAAGTACAGGAATACAAACTGTGTGTGTGTCAGTGTGTCTGTGTGTGTGTGTGTCAGTGTGCGTGTCTGTGTGTGTCTGTCAGTGTGTGTGTGTATGAACGCACCACACAGTGTCAGTGGGTCACACACACCCCTACCCCGTGTGTGTCAGTGTGTGTGTGTGTGTGTGTGTGTGTGTGTGTGTGTGTGTGTGTGTGTGTGTGTGTGTGTGTGTGTGTGTGTGTGTGTGTGTGTGTGTGTCTGTGTGTTGTGTGTGTGTGTGTGTGTGTGTGTGTGTGTGTGTGTGTGTCTGTCAGTGTGTGGGTGTGTGTGTCAGTGTGTGTGTGTTTGTGTCAGTGTGTGTGTGTGTGTGTGGGTGTGTCTGTCAGTGTGTGTGTGTGTGTGTGTGTGTGTGTGTGTGTGTGTGTGTGTGTGTGTGTGTGTGTGTCAGTGTGTGTGTGTGTGTGTGTGTGTGTGTGTGTGTGTCAGTGTGTGTGTGTGTGTGTCAGTGTGTGTGTGTGTGTGTGTGTGTGTGTGTGTGTGTGTGTGTGTGTGTGTGTGTGTGTGTGTGTGTGTGTGTGTGTGTGTGTGTGTGTGTGTGTGTGTGTGTGTGTGTGTGTGTGTGTGTGTGTGTGTGTGTGTGTGTGTCAGTGTGTGTGTGTGTGTGTGTGTGTGTGTGTGTGTGTGACGCCAACCCTGCATCCTTTCAAATCAATCAAATGAACGACGGAAACGAACTGCAAACGTGAGTCACACGCTTGTAATCAAGTTGCCTCAAAAGCGTGTGCATTTATAAAGGTACTGCGAAATGTTCCAACCAGGACAACTGAGGAGGAAGCCAGCACCCTCCGGTCACAATGACGTGTACTCGCTATAGTACATATCTATATATAAGTATATTCATATATGATTGTGGGTGCAGATATGTCAATGTAACACAGTACAGATTAGGCAGATGTTTCAGGACCGGTTTTCGCTACACAGAGCTATAGGCTGGGATATGTAGACAGCACGCATACCACAAAGAGGCGAGGCTACAATTCAGATGAGACAAAGACATGCAGCACCTTGACTTACCGTGAGCCCACTGCAACGAATACACGGCATACCCTGCGCTCCGGACCGAAGTGCGCGGGGTCTCTAGCAGGGTTAGCGGGGAACAGTCTCCGCTCAACTGGATACACCCATTCTGAAAAATAAAATCCTTCACTCTAATGATAGTAGCGAAGTACTATACTGCAGTGTGCATGAAAGATCCGTGAGCGGGGACGCCCGGAGTGCTGGACGGAGACGGCGAGTTGAAGACAAGGGAAGAGCTCCTTTGTTTCCGAGGGGTCTGGAAGCAGGCGTGCTTGTACAGTTGCGCAGCCCACGGGGAATGAAGCGCAGTCAGCTATCCCGGTGCTAGCGCTGTCTCGCTTCTGTGTGTGCGTGGGTGTGGGTGTGGGTGAGTGCTCAGAGCGCCGCCGGGGCGGGGCGGAGAGGGAGAGGGGTGGGAGAGGGGAGGGAGAGATAACGACGACCCGTTATTAATGGGAGTGACCCCGACCCTGTATGAGGAGGAGTGTCCCTACACAGACCCTCCGAACACGGCTCAGTCAATCCTATTCCTTTAACGGTAGTATTTTAGTAGATTGCACATAATTAATATTATTATTTTAATTTTTTCCCCCGTCCGAAAGAAGCGTTGAGCAACTTTATAGTTAATACGGCTCTGTCCCTCTTATTAAATTTTTGCGTCCGGCCGCGGCAACAGAGAACGTACTTAATTATGCAAATTGAGAATACCTAGCTTTATAATATTGTCTCTTGCATGATTAATACGTTAACTCTTATGGATCTGAAATATTATTATTATTATTATTATTATTATTATTAATAATAATAATAATATTATTATTATTATTATATTGTATTATTAATTATTATTATTATTAATATATATTAATATAATAATAATTATTATTATTATTATTATTATTATTATTTATGTGGTTCATGATAAGACGAGCATACACTTCGTTATGTGGAGGGGAGGGTGACGAGTTAGTCTGTGTCTGTGTTTGTGTTTCAGTTCGTGTTTGTGTTTGAGTCTGTGTTTGTGTTTCAGTTCGTGTTTGTGTTTGAGTCTGTGTTTGTGTTTCAGTTCGAGTTTGTGTTTGAGTTCGAGTCTGTGTTTGTGTTTCAGTTCGAGTTTGTGTTCGAGTCTGTGTTTGTGTTTCAGTTCGAGTTTGTGTTCGAGTCTGTGTTTGTGTTTCAGTTCGAGTTGTGTTTGAGTTCGAGTCTGTGTTTATGTTTCAGTTCGAGTTTGTGTTTGAGTTCGAGTCTGTGTTTGTGTTTGAGTTCGAGTCTGTGTTTGTGTTTAAATATCAATAATTACAGTCTTTACTTACGGAATTAAGCATCAGCTATGATGCACAAGTGTGCATTAGAAAACAAATGTCATAAATATATCCCCTCCCCTCCCCTCTTCTCCCCATTGCTTTATATGAGGAAAAATAGTATCTTCATATGAAGTGGTCGTGCATTTGCTGCCACCTAGCGTCCGTTTTTTAGTACTGACACGAAGATTTAACAGAGAAAAAGTGACAAATAATAATAATAATAATAATAATAATAATAATAATAACAAGAACAATTTACTACGGAGCATGCGCGCCTGGAGAATCCCAATTATTGGAGCCAGTGGTTAAAGAAACGGGCTTGTAACCAGCAGGTCCCGGGTTCAAATCCCAGCTCAGTCACTGTGTGTGACCCTGAGCAAGTCACTTAACCTCCTTGTGCTGTGTCTTTTGGGTGAGACGTTGTTGTAAATGACCCTGCAGCTGATGCACAGTTCACACACCCTAGTCTCATATCTTGTAAAGCGCTTTGTGATGGTGCTCCACTATGAAAGGCGCTATATAAAGATTATTATTATCTCAAATGTCGGGAACACAGTTTACAATACATACAGTTTTGAATTTGTGAAGTTGACAAAATAGTTCCGTCCAATGGCTTGCCACCGTTGTCTGTCTGTCTGCCTGCCTGTCTGTCTGTCTGTCTGTCTGTCTGTAACTCGGATTAACACGCGTCCGGGTTTTACAGAAATATAAAACTCAACCGCACACTGATTGTATTTAAATAGAATTAATCCCAGGGATGGAAAGAAGACTCCCGTTGCATAGCAGTTTGATCCAGTCCTGGTTTTACTCTGAATTTAATAAGAGCTCACCTGAGCTACCTGTAGGCTTGATCAAGCTTGTAATAAAGCCTGGAATGAGAGGACAGCTATGCAATAGGAGTCTTATTAACATTCCTGAACGATTATTATTATTATTATTATTATTATTATTATTATATTATTATTATTATTATTATAATAAACAGGCGTCCTATTTAACCCTATGAATCATGCAATCTGCGGCAGGATACTGCGGCTTTTCCCCGATGGCGAGGCAGTGGTGCTTCGTGCGTGGAGTCCCTCCGTTGCAGGGAGAGCTGTGCTCATTAATATATTAACAGTGCATCTGATTCAAGATTTCCAAAGGAAGCAGGTGAGAGCATTAGGAGCACGTTTTATGTTTTCATTATTGCTGTTGTCATCATCGGGGCTTGATGTCAGTTTAAGCTAGCTGGTGCATTTCTCGCAGAGGGGACGAGTCTTTTAAAATTCCGCTTTGGTAGAAACAGTGGAATAAGTCAAATGAAATGTCTCGGCTTCAAAGGGATGTCCACAAATGATATTAATGCACGTTTTGTTAATGCGGGTTTAAAAATTGCTTATCATATCTGTTTTACAGTAGTTCCATAATACAGCAATAGCGCTGTTTACATGTTAATTAAAAATTTATATATATAAAATATCTATATATTAGTTCCATATATAAATAGCATTTTGATATTAAGACTTATATTTAAACATGTATTAAGACTAAAATTAAACTACATTCTGATATGCAATAAACGGTTTTGATAAAGAAATAAAAAAAAAAAAATTTATATCTATGTAATTAGTACGAATTAGTAATGTAGCGCAACATATCGAATAATTGAAATAATTCGACACAGTTTTGTTTGGTTTTTTTCCTTTGAGCATTCAGCGATTGCCACAAGAGTGTGTGTGTGTGTGTGTGTTATTTAAACTGGGATATATACAGTGCAGGACGAATCGGTTCTTTGTTGACGTTTATTATTATTATTATTATTATTATTATTATTATTATTATTATTATTATTATTATTATTATTGCGGTTTATTAAGACCATTCCGTTGTGAGGCACGGCAGTTTATTAAATATTACAGTTGATATTCTGGTCATATGATATTCATTGTGTCCTTTTTTTAACCAGGAAAGCGCTTTTATCAGCTTTGCTTACATTGTAACCTGCTATCAAAAATGATAACATTTATGGAGATCGGGGGAGAAGTCAGCGGATAACTGTTATGTAATCCAGCCCAGTTGGTGTCTAACTAGTCTACGCAGCGTTCTACTATTTCAAAAAGCAGGCCTTGTTGATCGTGCAGTTTGTTTACGTTATCCCCTCATAGTCACAGTATCCCTGTCTCCAGGGTGGTTTCACAGAAGTGCGTTCGGGACTTTAAGTTCAGATTTGCTGCGAAAGGATTCTGATGTTGTTTTTTTTTCAGTCGTGCCTCTGCATGACAAGGACCTCCCCCAACTCCGAATCCAGACGGATATCATCTCATACCAACACACCACAAAACCAGCGTGTGAAACTCATCTTTCTCCTAGTGTCACACTAGGATTGCGTTACACAAGGGTCTGATATTTTAAAATACGAAATTCAGCTAGGCTTGTCACCCTTAACCCAGAGGTCGATATCATTAGTGCTTCCTGGACGTGTTTTATTTTCTGTGAAATTTCTAAATTTCAAACACTTGGGGGAAAATGTTTAATCACTAAACTAATGAAATCTCTGTAGGTCTGGTAAAGCATATGGAAGCATTGTAAAGCACAGAGAGGTGTGGTAAAGCATAGGGAAGCATTGTAAAGCACAGAGAGGTCTGGTAAAGCATAGGGAAGCATTGTAAAGCACAGAGAGGTCTGGTAAAGCATAGGGAAGCATTGTAAAGCACAGAGAGGTCTGGTAAAGCATAGGGAAGCATTGTAAAGCACAGAGAGGTCTGGTAAAGCATAGGGAAGCATTGTAAAGCACAGAGAGGTCTGGTAAAGCATAGGGAAGCATTGTAAAGCACAAAGAGGTCTGGTAAAGCACAGGGAAGCATTGTAAAGCACAGAGGGATCTGGTAAAGCATAGGGAAGCATTGTAAAGCACAGAGAGGTGTGGTAAAGCACAGGGAAGCATTGTAAAGAACAGAGAGGTCTGGTAAAGCAAGTGAAACTGTAGTAAATGCATTGTATATCCACTGCAGATTTGCCATGGTGATCCTGAATATACGGGCTATGCAGAGTTTGATGGAGCAGCGCTGTACAGCATTATAAACGCTTTTCAGAGGCTCAGCTGCCAGCCCAGAGGGGCTTGTTAGCTTTTGCATGAACACACACACACACACACAGAGCCATCACGCATACACACAGCAATTAGGAAAGGTTGGGAGTTGATTACTTGTGTGGACCAGGAGAACTCTCTGGGGCGTTGGTGTGGTTTGTTTTCCTCTGTGAGTGTGTGTGTGTGTGTATGCGAATGCTTGAGATTGTACTCCTGTCCGGAAAACCAGACTGCGGTCGAAACATCTTTTGTGCTGTAAACCAACCGGCAGGCCAACGAGTTCCAAAAAAAAAAAAAAAAAAAAAAAAGGTATCTTGCTTTTATTGAAAGCCGTTTATCTGAAAGCGGTTTGAAATCAGACTCGTTCATTTCCATCTGGAGGAGAGCGAGATCAATTTCAGCTGCCTGTCAGTCTATCTGTCTTGCTGGTTAGCATTGCAGAACTCGATCTCGAGATCGAGAGAGAGAGAGAGAGAGAGAGAGAGAGAGGAAGGTTTTTAAAAAAAAGAAAAAAGTGAAGGGCTATGAATATACTGCCAGGGGAATGTCAGTGGTTGGGGAATTATAAGACTTTTCTGTAATGCATGGCTGCAGGTTGGATTGCAGACTGCAGATGGAACCGGCCCCAGTTTGATACTGGGAAGGGCACTGGGTTGCGTAGACTGGGTTTGGAGCAATAACGATTGGGAATACAGTGAATAACAGGATTCGCCTCTTCTTGTAGCAGTCCATAGAGAAATTAAACTGGCCCTCGGAGAATGACTTTCAATGCAGTCCCCTTTTCTACCTTGCCCTAGCTCTGTTTTAAAGAGCCAACAAGCTGACCACTAATGGCTAGAACATTAACTAGAGGACAGGAAAAAGTCAGACTGTAAGTGGCTGTTGATAATGGCACGATCCCTCGACTCTGTGGCACACCTGGATGAGGCGTTTCCTCCTGTGTCTGGAGAGGCTTGAATTAGATGCCATTTTCCCTGGTGCTACAAGCCTGGTTTAATTAGCAGCACGCTGCCCGGGTCTCGTGGCTCACAGGAGCCCCCCGGGGAGAGAGCTGTTTTGCTGTTTGTTTCAACGCCAGCCGGGCAGAAGGAGGCACTTAAACATGTAGCTTGTTGTACAATAAACAAAAGCGATCGGGCAAAACCTCGTTGTCGCTGGCTGGCGCTGAAGACGGCTCAGTGCTTCCCTTCCCCGTTCTGAGGGGGAAAAAAAGAGAGATGATATCGTGTCTGTCTGTCTGTCCAAGTCAGGATTGCCTGGGCACACCTATAACTGATAATGATGTTCAATCAGAATTGGAAATGCAGGCTGTTTTGAAGCTGCAAGGCAAAGGCAAGTTAGCATTATGGAATAAAACATAATAGGATAAATGACAGGATTTACATTCGGCACTGCGAGCTGAGGAGTTCTGCCGAGCTGTGAACGCGAGTGTGGGGCGCGGCAGCAGTAACGCTCGACTGTTCTAGACGTGAGTGTGTGTGTGTGTGTGTGCGCGCGCGCGCGCGTGTGTGCGTTCCTCCTAACGTTTCTGTTTCGTTTCCTCCACAGCTCCAAAAACACAGACTCACACACTGACGCGCCATCGGTAGCTTCGTTCGGGACGGACTTTTCTGGCATTTGACCATTTTGCAGGTGGGTGGCGTGTCGCGCAGGGATGAAAGTAAGGCTCCGATTGCACAGCGATTTCCTCCATTCCAGGTTTAATAAGAGCTTCGTTACTAATTTGTTTTTTGTATTTATTTTTCAAAAGCTGAGGGAACACAAAGCCCCTTTTTTCAGGAACAGCGGATTGGAACCTGAGTCCAGTTTGAGGTTGCTGTGACCCGAAATCTACCGAAAGACAAGTTCCGAGCTGCAAAGTGGTTTCGTGTTCCCTCAGCTTAACTGGTGCGGTCTGCGAGTTTTCCAGTCGCCGGTGACATCACAGTCGCCGATGATGTCACAGTAACCACGACGCTGCTGTTTTCACAGTGGAATAGAGGAATACCCCTGAGTTTGAAACCATGAGCTCTGTGGCTGTCTTGACTCCGGAGAGCTTTGCCAAGCATCGCAGCGGCCTGAAGGATGAGGAGATGGCAGGTAACTCTGTGGCTTGGAACTCGGTTTCAGGAGATGGTAGGTTTCAGGGCTTGATCCCAGGAGGTTCCCAGTTCAAATCCCGGCTCAGCCACTGACTCACTGCAGCAGCAGTTGTTGATGAGTTCACCCCCCTAGTCTCTACGTAGCTTTGGATAAAAACATCTGCTAAACGACTCATTCATATTAATAATAAAGACGTGAAAGTCTGGCCAGGCAATGTACTGTAAAAACCTTTTGTATCAGTCTATTTTCTAGGTATTTTTAGGGGGTCCTAAAAACAACGGAGCGACTTATACACCGGTAGCTGAAATTGTTGTCTCAAAAAAAGGAGTGGAGGGGAGAGGGTGACTTATACACTGGGGCGACTTGTACACTAGTTTTTACGGTAATTCAAAACTGAATCCTACCCTTTGGCTTGTGTGAAATGTGTTCAAATGCCTTTTATTCATTGCCAACTTTACTCTTAAGCTGACAGAACACAAATATACTTATTTTCTGGAGCAGTGGCTTGAAACCTGGTTCCAGGAGAGACCGGGAGACCTAGTCTGAGGCAACTTTGCTATATTATTATTATTATTATTATTATTATTATTATTATTATGAATGAGTCATTTAGCAGATGCTTTTATCCAAAGCAAGACTAGGAGGGTGAACTCTGCATCATCAACAACTGCTGCTGCTGCTGCAGAGTCTCTTCCAATAGGACCTCGTTTGTTTGACGTCTCGTCTGAAGGACGGAGCACAAGGAGGTTCAGTGACTTCCTCAGGGTCTCACACAGGGAGTCAGTGGCTGAGCTGGGATTTGAACCTCCTGGTATCAAGACCCCCTTTTTGTAACTGCTGGACCAGCAAGCCTTTCTGTGCAGCTCTGCTCAGCTGCGTGTGTTTCTCCAGAGCAGTGTCTCGCTTTGCTTTGCCCTGGCAGATGGTGCCCCAGGGGATGAAGCTTACATCCCCACCTACCTGGAGGCTTTCCCTCCCCTGCCGGAGAAGGGGGCCCTGGGGGAGACATCCGGCGAGTTGGGGGGGGCGTGGAGCAAGATCCGGCCAATCAAATCCTCCGTCATCACCCAGGTAGGGTTCCGCCGGTCCTGCAGAAACCCCCAGCGCGTAGGGGATCAGCCCCCCTGTCTGACGGGACAGGCACCTGTTTCGAAATGTTCGCAGGGTCTCTCTGAAATCAAGTTGAGAGCCTTGGAGTTCTGTCTGAGAACGAAGAAAACAAATGTAAAGCAGCCAGCAAGGTCCTGTTCACAGTGCTGGAAGCCATGGCCGGTCAGTGTTTAGATATGTTGGAGCCCACTGTCTGCAAAGCACGCCACTCGTGTTGCGTAGAATACAATTCTTAAGCTACCAATTTGATAAGAGGACATAGTGAAATTAGCTAGTGTTAATGACTTTTGAATAAGACGAGGCTTATTTTTTTCTTTCGTTTGTTCCTGCCTTTCCTCTTCCCTTCTTTCTTGCCTTTCTCTCCGTTTTTCTTACTCTTTCTATCAATTCATTTTTTCTTTGTTTTCTTTCATTCTTCTCTTTCCTTGCTGCTTCGCTGTGTTTGCCTTTTCTCCACCTTTGCTTCTCTCTCCTTCTTTCTTCCCCCCCTGTACTGTACTTGTTTATTTCCCGCTTTCCTTCCCTGTCCCCTTCCCTTCTTTCTCTCGCTCCCTGATTTTCCGTTTTTGTTCCCTCTCTCTGTCTGTCTCTCCCCTCCCTTCTCTCTGCAGGTGTTTCACGTCCCCCTGGAGGAGCGCAGGTACAAAGACAACAGCCAGTTTGGAGAAGGAGAGGAGGCCAAGCTCTGCCTGGACATCATGCAGAAGACGGGGGCCCACATCGAGCTGTCCCTGGCCAAGGACCAGGGCCTGTCCATCATGGTGACGGGCAAACTGGACTCCGCGATGAAGGCGCGCAAGGAGATCGTCGCTCGCCTCCAGACCCAAGTAACTTTAGTCTGAAAGAATCACGTCGCTGCCCTGTGGCTTTCGCTAGTGCATCGCTGCCACACGGGAGCACCCCGCTGGCTAAAACCGCTTCAGCAAGTAGATATTTCATTTGCTTTGTGTTGTTGTGCAATGCGTGTGGATATGATAACAGCATGATGTGAATGCTTTGTTTTGAAATGTTTTGTATGCTGTTGTTGGGGATGTGCAGTACGAAGTAAAACGAACAGCTGTTGTAAGTGCCTTTGTGTGCTGCATCTGAGGCATGGTCAGTTAGACAGCTTGCCCGACTCGTGCATGCGTAGCGGCCTCTCAGCGCTGCCGTGCGTCCCCGCAGGCCTCGGCCACTGTGGGCATCCCCAAGGAGCACCATCGCTTTGTGATTGGCAAGAACGGGGAAAAGCTGCAGGAGCTGGAGCTCAAGACAGCCACCAAAATCAACATCCCACGCCCTGAGGACCCCAGCACCCAGATCAAGCTGACCGGCACCAAGGAGGGCATCGAGAAGGCCAGACACGAGGTCCTGCTCATCTCAGCAGAGCAGGTATAGACATCTGAACCCTGCACCCTGCCCCTACACCCTACTCCCTGCACCCTACATCCATACTGCAACCCATCCAAAAAATGATAGCTAAGAGAATATTTTCCCGACCAGATCTGCAGTCCTGCCTCCCCACCCCCCCCCTCTCTCTCTCTTTCTCTGTCTCTCTCTCACTCACTCTCTCTCTCTCCCTCTCTCTCTATCTCTCACCACCCCCCTCTCTCTCTCTCTCTCTCTGTTTACCCCTGCAGGACAAGCGGGCAGTAGAGCGCATGAGCCTGGAGAAGGCCTTCCACCCCTTCATCGCGGGCGCGTACAACAAGCTGGTGCAGGAGCTGTGCCAGGAGACGGGCGCGCGCATCAACATCCCGCCACCCAGCGTCTTCAAGGACGAGATCATCATCACCGGGGAGAAGGAGCCCGTGGCACAGGCCCTGGCGCGAATCCACGCCATCTACGAAGACAAGGTACGACACGGGCGCTGGGCAGAGGACTGCAATTACAGGAACGGCAGCCAAAACAAAGGATTTCATATTATATATTATATATGTTATATATTACAATGCAAGTGTGTTCAATTACGGTGAGTTACAGTGATGCTGCAGTAAATGCATTGATAATTACTCCAGGTATTAACGGAGATCGCTGCACACGCGATCACGTTGACTGTGTCTATTCTACCCAGCAGCGATCACGGGTACAAACGTACTAGAGAACGTTTATCAAACAAAACGGGGGGAGAGTCACTGAGAGTGGTTGAAAATCCGAGAACGTTCTCTCAGTGTAAAACACAACATGGCGCTGTGAGCGACTCAGCCTGGAAAGGGGTGGCGACCGGAATTGAACAATTATACAGCAATTACAATTACATTGGTAATTGACCTCAGTTCTGACTCAAGCACAACTTGCAAGAAAATTTTTTTTGGCAGGTAACAGGTTAGTAATAAGTAACGACGAAAGTTTTGACGAGAGACGCGAAAGTTTTGACTTAGCCCTCCTCCTCCTCTTCCTCCTCAGAAGCGCAAGACCACCACGATCTCGGTGGAGGTGAAGAAGTCCCAGCACAAGTACATCATCGGGCCGAAGGGCACCACGCTGCAGGAGATCCTGGACGCCACGGGGGTGTCTGTAGAGATACCCCCCCTGGACTCGGCCTCCGAGACCATCATCCTGCGGGGGGAGCCTGACACTCTGGGGCCCGCGCTCACGCAGGTCTACGCCAAGGTGGGGCACCGTGGGAGGGTGAAATGCTCATTCGTGTGTTTCTGAAGAGTTCGGTCGCTCCCTCTAATCAAGTTGAGAGGGTACAGAGGGAGGGCACAGGGAGGGGTACAGGGACCCTGTAGTGGACCCTAGTGGGCTCAGGCAGGCCTGGTGTCCACTCTCTCTCTCTCTCTCCCCCCCTGTCCCAGGCTAAGAGTGTGCTGGTGTCTGAGGTGACAGCCCCAGCCTGGCTGCATCGCTTTATCATCGGGAAGAAAGGGCAGAACATCGGGCACATCACCCAGCAACTCCCCAAGGTGAGTCCCACGCACACAGCGGGGAGGGAATTGAGACTCTCAGATCCCCAGCACTGAGTTCTCTACACTAGACTGTATTGAATTAGCTGGCTCTCAGATCCCCAGTACAGCATTGAGTTCTCTACACTAGACTGTATTGAATTAGCTGCTCTCAGATCCCCAGTACAGCACTGAGTTCTCTACACTAGACTGTATTGAATTAGCTGCTCTCAGATCCCCAGTACAGCACTGAGTTCTCTACACTAGACTGTATTGAATTAGCTGCTCTCAGATCCCCAGTACAGCACTGAGTTCTCTATACTAGACTGTATTGAATTAGCTGCTCTCAGATCCCCAGTACAGCACTGAGTTCTCTACACTAGACTGTATTGAATTAGCTGCTCTCAGATCCCCAGTACAGCACTGAGTTCTCTACACTAGACTGTATTGAATTAGCTGCTCTCAGATCCCCAGTACAGCGCTGAGTTCTCTACACTAGACTGTATTGAATTAGCTGCTCTCAGATCCCCAGTACAGCGCTGAGTTCTCTACACTAGACTGTATTGAATTAGCTGCTCTCAGATCCCCAGTACAGCCCTGAGTTCTCTACACTAGACTGTATTGAATTGATTAAATTGAAAAATATGGGATTTCGAAATCTAACATGAACTACTGCTGTACTGCTATTATGGCTCCCGGTATAGACTTGATGACATGATGTTAAATAATAAAAGATCACATTTATTTTTAATGGCTTCTTTTTAATTGTGTGTCAATCCTGAAATTCTAGGGTGATGCAAAACTTTTGATAAGAGCTGTATTGACGACAAGCTCAGGTGTGTCTCATTAAACCAGGAATGGAGCCAACTGCTATGCAGCGGGAGTCTTATTTCCATCCCTGCAGTACTGTAGAATAGTCAAGGGCCCTGCGTTTGTGTTGCAGGTTCACATCGAGTTCACTGATGGAGAGGAGAAGATCACGCTGGAGGGACCCACAGAGGAGGTGGAGCAAGCCCAGGCAGTGATACAGGAGATGATCAAGGACCTGGTCAGAACGCACGCTGCTCTGCCCTTAACTGTACCCCTCGCTGCACCCTCGCAGTACCCCAAATCCCTCCCACCCCATACTGTACCCCTCCCATACCCCCCCCCTGTCGCTGGGTAGGACTGTACCCCGAGTCACCCCTCCCGGGTTCTCTGTCTGTACCCCTAATTGAGCCCTCAACTTCAGTGCTCCGATAACCAAAGCTTACCTTATAACGCTTCCCTATTGTAAAACCATAGTAAATCACTGAATATAATTGAGGACTCCAGTCAGGGGAGTAAAGAAGAGAAACCAGACTAATTGCGGGGTTTAAAAGAATGAGCTACGAAGATTGGAGGAAAACGTGTGGAGAAAGACACACACACATATAGCATAACCTAATATGAGGACCTCCAAATTGTACAGCTCTGGCCAAAAGTTAGGCGTCATCTCCCTATAGAATGAACTAACTTTGCTTCATAAAGTCGAGTTAAGCCTCCTGAATATTGTTAACATGCTGAATCGCACACCAGCGCTTGGTAGTTTTCCCCGTATACTTCACGAAACAAGATAAGGTGACATTTTTATGGCTTCCGGTACAGGCTCCCGCTCCCTCACAGACTCCCTCTTTGCTGAGACGCTCCCTCTTTTGTTCTTCCCCGCAGCTCCTTCGCTTGGATTACACCGAGGTGTGGATCGACCAGCGCTTTCACAGGCACCTGATTGGAAAGAACAGAGCCAGCAGTGAGTGCAGCCGCTGAGAGAAATAGCACACAGCTCTGCGGCGAAGCTGACCCCCCCTCTCCCCTCACTCCTCGCTCCCCCCTTGCTCCCCCCTTTCCCCTCTCGCCCCTCACCTCTCGCTCCTCCCTTTCCCCTCGCTCCCCTCACTCCTCGCTCCCCCCTCTCCCCTTCTGGTGGGAAGGGGGAGAGAGGGGAGTGGAGAGTGAAGGAGGAGAAGGGAGGGAGGGGGAGTCTCACTCTTCCCCCGACCCCCTTGCTCCCCTCTTTCCCCTCTCGCCCCTCCCCTCTCCCCTCACTCCTCGCTCCCCCCTTGCTCCCCCCTTTCCCCTCTCGCCCCTCACCTCTCGCTCCTCCCTTTCCCCTCGCTCCCCTCACTCCTCGCTCCCCCCTCTCCCCTCACTCCTCGCTCCCCTCTCACTCCTCCCTTTCCCCTCTCTCCCCCCTTGCTCCCCTCTCTCCTCTCACCCCTTTCCTCTCTCTCTGTCCCCAGTAAACCGGATGAAGGAGCAGTACAAGGTGTGTGTGCGAGTCCCGCAGGATGTGGAGAGGAGCAGTCTGGTCCGGATCGAGGGGGATCTCCAGGGGGTCCAGCTGGCACGCAGAGAGCTGCTGGAGCTGTCAGCCAGGATGGTACAGGAGTGTGTGTGCCTGCCTGCCTGCCTGCCTGGGATTTACATGAACAGTGAACCTCTCAATTAGCCCTGTTAAAAGCTTACCGCTGTCAATTTACACAGTGATTCTGCAGCTTTTCCCATGTATATACTGTGTGTCTTTCTATCTGTCTGCATGGGTGTGTGTGTGTGTGTCTGTATGTGTTTGTCTATGTGTGTGTGTGTGTGTGTGTGTGTGTGTCTTTGTCTCGATGTCTGGGTGTATCTGTCTTTGCTTGGGTATCTGTGCATGTGTGCGTGTTGTATATATCTGTGCGTGCGTGTTGTATATATCTGTGTGTGTGTGCGTGCGTGCATGTGTGCGTGTTGTATATATCTGTGTGTGCGTGCGTGTGTTGTGCGTCTGTGTGTGCGTGCGTGCGTGCGTGTTGTATATATCTGTGTGTGCGTGTGTGTGTGTGCGTGTTGTATATATCTGTGCGTGCGTGCGTGTTGTATATGTGTGTTGACATATCTGTGAGTGGTGCGTGTGGTGTTGCGTGTGTATATATATGGTGCGTGTATAGACAACACGGTGCGTGCGTGCGTGTTGTATTATATCTGGGCGTGCATGTGTTGTAACATATCTGTGTATGTGTGTGCACATCGTGCACACACATATATACGTGCGTGTTGTATATATACCACGCGTGTGCGGTTGCTATTGTATGGCATGCGTGGACATAGACCACGCATATGCGTGCGTGTTGTATAATCTGTGTGTGTTAGACACAGTGCGTGTTGTAACATATATAGACACACACGTGGACGCGTACGCACAACATATATATAGAACGTGTGTGCACGACGTCGCACAACATATATAGATATGTGTGTGCGTGCGTGCGTGCGTGTTGTATATATCTGTGTGTGCGTGCGTGTGTGTGTGCGTGCATGTGTTGTATATATCTGTGTGTGCGTGCGTGCGTGCGTGTTGTATATATCTGTGTGTGCGTGCGTGCGTGCGTGTTGTATATATCTGTGTGTGCGTGTGTGCGTGCGTGTTGTGTATGTGCGTGCGTGCGTGCGTGCGTGCGTGTTGTGCGTGCGTGTGTGCGTGTGCGTGCGTGTGTGACGCACCCACGCCCACGTGCGTGTTGTATATATCTGTGTGTACATATCACGCAAGTGTGCGCACGTGTTGTACATATCTAGACAACGCTGTTGACGTATAAGTAGTGTGCGTGCGTGCGTGTTGTATATATCTGTGTGTGCGTGCATGCGTGCGTGTTGTATATATCTGTGTCACGTGCGCACAACATGTATATATATCACGCACGTACGTGCTGTTGTATATATATGTGCCGCGCACACACGCACGTGTTGTATATATCACCGTGTGCACAGCACGCGTGCACGTTGTATATATCTGTGTGTGCGTGCGTTGTGCACAACATATTTAGAAAGTTGTATATATCTGTGATATATGTGTGTGCGTGCGTGCTGTGCGTGCGTGCGTGTTGTATATATCTGTGCGTGCGTGCGTGCGTGCGTGCGTGTGTGTTGTGTTATATCTGGTGGGTCGCACACGCACGTGCGTGTGCACCACAGTGTGTGCGTTGTATATATCGTGTTGTATATATCTGTGTGTGTGCGTGCGTGCGTGTTGTTGTATATATCTGTGTGTGCGTGCGTGCGTGCGTGTTGTATATATCTGTGTGTGCGTGCGTGCGTGCGTGTTGTATATATCTGTGTGTGCGTGCGTGCGTGCGTGTTGTATATATCTGTGTGTGCGTGCGTGCGTGCGTGTTGTATATATCTGTGCGTGCGTGCGTGGCTCTCATTCTGTGCTGTGGTTTCTCATTGCCCCTCTGCTGGTTCCCAGGTGAACGAGCGCACCAAGGACCTGATAATCGAGCAGCGCTTTCACCGCACCATCATCGGACAGAAGGGAGAAAAGATAAAGGAGGTCGGAGACAAGTTCCCTGAGGTGAGGAGCAGTGAGAGCATAGCAAAGGGGAACAGAGCACAGTGAAAACACGGGGAAGCACAGGGAAGCATTGTGAAGCACAGAGAGGTATGGTGAAGCATAGGGAAGCATTGTAAAGCACAGAGAGGTCTGGTAAAGCATAGGGAAGCATTGTAAAGCACAGATAGGCATGGTAAAATATATTAATAAAAACAAAGATAAATGCATATATAACCATGGGAAAAAGCATGGAGTTAGGCCCCCCCCCCCCCCCCCCCCCCCCCCCCCCCGCTGCACACCACACGGCCGTGCCTTTACCAGGGGAGACCCTCGGGCACCCTTACTTTAGTTTAACTTGGAATTTCTTGTTTCCAGGTCATGATAAACTTCCCTGACCCGGGACAGAAGAGCGACATCGTGCAGCTCCGTGGGCCCAAGAACGAGGTGGAGAAGTGCTTCAAGTACCTGCAGAGAGTCATCGCTGAGCTGGTGAGACTGTCCTGGACTCACACAGGGGTGGGGAGGGAGGAGAGGGGGAGGCCAGTGATAATAATGACATCAGCACAAGACCCACACTTGCCTCTCGACGTAAGAGCTTGCTCTTCACTAGCTGAACGGGAAGTCGTTCCTCTCTGGTTCACATCCAGCCCTCTCCTCTCCAACAAATTCAGTGGGCCACTTCGGACTGATCTCTCCTCAGAAACCAGGCACTGACAATCAGGGGAGGGCCGTTCCTCGTGAAACCAGTGCAGAAGCAGCTGCTCGGGTTTGTGACGATCGCTGCTCGTCTCAGACTCTGCGGTGAACAGCGATACACGCAGACCCGAGCAGCTGTTTCTGCCCTCAGAACGGTGAATCAGTGCGATCGACGCCAGCGACCCTCGCCTGCGGAGAGCAGCGTGATCCGAACAGCCGGGTAATGGCTTTATGCAGCGGGCTGAGATGCCCCGTTCCTGAGAGCCTTCTTGATTCTGCCTGAACTGACCCTGCTGCATTTCTCTCGTAGATTGAGAACAGTTTCTCCATCTCGGTCCCCATCTTCAAGCAGTTCCATAAAAACATCATTGGGAAGGGAGGCGCCAACATCAAGAAGGTAAGATTAGTAGCGATGCATCGATACACTGTTACAATGTCACAATATGTATCACAATAGACAATCGCAATATGATCATAATAATATTTATTTGGCAGACGACTCACACAGGTGTCACAGGGCAGCGCAGGGTTACAATGCAAGCTTCGTATTTAAATAGTATAGTTTACAGTCAGTGCAAATAATAACACTGCTAGAATCCAGTATGAACTAGGATGCTGTGTATAATAACACTGCTAGAATCCAATATGAACTAGGATGCTGTGTATAATAATAACACTGCTAGAATCCAATATGAACTAGGATGCAGTGTATAATAATAACACTGCTAGAATCCAATATGAACTAGGATGCTGTGTATAATAATAACACTGCTAGAATACAATATGAACTAGGATGCCGTGTATAATAATAACACTGCTAGAATCCAATATGAACTAGGATGCTGTGTATAATAATAACACTGCTAGAATCCAATATGAACTAGGATGCTGTGTATAATAATAACACTGCTAGAATCCAATATGAACTAGGATGCCGTGTATAATAATAACACTGCTAGAATCCAATATGAACTAGGATGCCGTGTATAATAATAACACTGCTAGAATCCAATATGAACTAGGATGCTGTGTATAATAATAACACTGCTAGAATACAATATGAACTAGGATGCTGTGTATAATAATAACACTGCTAGAATACAATATGAACTAGGATGCTGTGTATAATAATAACACTGCTAGAATACAATATGAACTAGGATGCTGTGTATAATAATAACACTGCTAGAATCCAATATGAACTAGGATGCTGTGTATAATAATAACACTGCTAGAATACAATATGAACTGGGATGCCGTGTATAATAATAACGCTGCTAGAATCCAATATGAACTAGGATGCCGTGTATAATAATAACACTGCTAGAATACAATATGAACTAGGATGCTGTGTATAATAATAACACTGCTAGAATACAATATGAACTAGGATGCTGTGTATAATAATAACACTGCTAGAATCCAATATGAACTAGGATGCTGTGTATAATAATAACACTGCTAGAATCCAATATGAACTAGGATGCTGTGTATAATAATAACACTGCTAGAATACAATATGAACTAGGATGCTGTGTATAATAATAACACTGCTAGAATACAATATGAACAAGGATGCAACAAGTTAGGATCACAGCGAGTTATCGCTACAGTGTTAGCAGTGCAGTAGTGCAAGGATAGCGAATCAGCTGAGTTCAGGCGAGTCCAGGGCAAAGCAGGAGGGGTGGATTCAGAGATCTGCAAGCACAATGTAAACGGGGGTCTTGAGGGGGCGATGGAAGGCAGTGAGAGACGGAGCGGTCCTGAAGTTCTGTGGTAGCTGATTCCACCACAGATAACCTTTGCTGTGTGATAACATGTTTGTTTCTAAGTGTTGGGTAGCTGGGTATTTCTCAAGCGCAGTGTTTGCTGTGTCTGTTGATCCAAGCAGCTGTTTCTTCGCTCACTTCACTCTGAGCGGTGAATCATCCTGATCGACACCAGTGAACCTCGCCTGATTTCAGTGGCGCTCTCCATCTGAACTGTCGGATTGTGTAGCACTAGTTAAGAATTTCAGGTGATCTGATATTATGATCCACAATTGCTGAGGTCATTAAAATAGCCCTGCCCCCTCCTGCCCCGCCCCACCTTTTCCTGTGGTGTCGCACTGAAACAGATCCGTGAGGAAACGAACACCAAGATCGACCTGCCCACAGAGAACAGCAACTCAGAGGTGATCATGATCACAGGGAAGAAGCCGCACTGTGAGGCAGCGCGGGATCGAATCCTGGCCATACAGAGAGAGCTGGTGAGTGGAGACACGGCGAAGGAAACTCCCACCGCAGAGCAGTGTGATCCATTCCTGGTTTCACTAGGAGTTTAATAATAAGGCACACCTGAGCTGGTTTACCTGTACAGGTATGGCCAAAAAGAATTGGCAAATTTCAAAATTTTCTAAATCTAACAAGACACGCCATTGTGTTACTGGTATGGCTTCTGGTAGACTTTTTGCGAGATCATTTTGTAGATTTTTTGATTGACAGAAGCAATGATAACATTTGTGTTTTATTGGTTTGTATCGTGATTAGCCTTGGCATATTGCGCCCGGCGGTCCACTCTCTTAGAGAACCCTTTGCTTGCTCCCAGAGGGGCTGCTGCATTGGCTTAGCGGTTAACTGTGTCGCTAAATGGTCGCTTGGTGTCTTTACCTTCCAGGCAAACATCAAGGAGGCGGAGGTGTCGATCCCGGCCAGGCTGCACAACTCCCTGATCGGGGCGAAGGGGCGCCTGGTGCGCGCCGTCATGGAGGAGTGCGGGGGGGCCCACATCCACTTCCCCACCGAGGGATCGGGCAGTGACAAAGTCACCATCAGGGGTCCTGTGGAGGAAGTGGAGAGAGCCAAGAGACAGCTCCTGCAGCTGGCCGAGGAGAAGGTGGGGCTACCGTATACCGTAGAATACGAAGGCTTGGATGCCGTATACCATGTAATATCAGGGCTTGATGCCAGGCGGTTCAAATCCCAGCTCAGCCACTGACTGCCTGTGTGAGACCCTGTGTAAGTCACTGAACCTCCTTGTGCTCCGTCCTTCAGATGTAAAACAAGCAAGGTCCTATTGGAAGAGACTCTGCAGCAGCAGCAGCGGTTGTTAATGATGCAGAGTTCACCCTCCTAGTCTCTGGGAGTTGCTTTGGATAAAAGCATCTGCTAAATGACTCATTAATAATAATTGTGTGCTAAAAAAAAAAAGTTTTTTTTTTCCCAGCAAATCAACAACTTCACCGTGGAGCTGCAGGCCAAGCCGGAGTACCACAAGTTCCTGATCGGGAGAGGCGGGGGAAATATCCGCAAAGTGCGCGATCGCACCGGAGCCAGGATCATCTTCCCAGCCAGCGAGGAGAAGGACCTGGAGCTCATCACCATCGTGGGCAAGGAGCAGGCTGTGAGGCTGGCTCAGAGAGACCTGGAGGAGCTCATCAAGAACCTGGTGAGGGAGGAGGAGAGGAGGAGGAGGAGGAGGAGGAGAGAGGAGAGAGGGAGAGGAGGGGAGCAGGCTGTGAGGCTGGCTCAGAGAGAACTGGAGGAGCTCATCAAGAACCTGGTGAGGGAGGAGGAGAGGAGAGAGGAGGGGGAGGAGGAGAGGAGAGAGAGAGAGAGAGGAGAGGAGGGGGGGGAGCCCCTCGTCGACACTCCGACCGAGTCTCTCTTGACCTATCATCGAGTAGTTCTTGGACCACTCCTCCTCTCTCCATAGAGGGGGAGGAGGAGGAGGAGAGAGGGAGAGGAGGGGAGCAGGCTGTGAGGCTGGCTCAGAGAGAACTGGAGGAGCTCATCAAGAACCTGGTGAGGGAGGAGGAGAGGAGAAAGGAGGGGGAGGAGGAGGAGGAGAGGAGAGAGGGAGAGGAGGGGAGCAGGCTGTGAGGCTGGCTCAGAGAGAACTGGAGGAGCTCATCAAGAACCTGGTGAGGGAGGAGGAGAGAAGGAGAGAGGGAGAGGGAGGGGAGGAGGAGGCTGTGAGGCTGGCTCAGAGAGAACTGGAGGAGCTCATCTAGAATCGGGCGAGGGACAGGGAGCGGGGTGCAGGTCAGGGCAGCGCTGTGTGGATCTCTATTTGTGGACTGTGCTCTCCCCGCCCCTCCAGGACAATGTGATCGAAGACTGGATGGCGGTGGAGCCTCGGCACCACCGACACTTCGTGTCACGGCGTGGGCAGGTTCTGCGGGAGATCGCCGAGGAGTACGGGGGTGTGACGGTCAGCTTCCCTCGCACCGGCGTCCAGAGCGACCGCGTCACGCTCAAGGGGGCCAAGGACTGCGTGGAGGCGGCCAAGAGATGCATACAGGACATCGTCCAGCACCTGGTACAGAGACATGCCTCCCCTGCAAACCCAGAACACAGGGAACTCCCTGACAAACGCTTGGGCAAAATAATCCGGCAAAAAAAATTAAAAAATTCACCGCGTTCTCCTGTTATTTGTCAAAACGTTTTTTGTTGTTGAATTTTATGAAGTTCCTTTTAGTATTTCCAAATTAGAAAGTGTTATGTAGTGATAGTGTTATTAATTAGTCTCAGTGGAGTGTGCGGCTTCTTAAACATGAATCCTAAATTGTTCCTTCTTATATTGTGTTCTAGCAGCGTTATTATTATACACGGCATCCTAGTTCATATTGGATTCTAGCAGTGTTATTATTATACACAGCATCCTAGTTCATATTGTATTCTAGCAGTGTTATTATTATACACAGCATCCTAGTTCATATTGTATTCTATATTGTCCTAGTTCTAGCAGCAGTGTTATTATTATACACGTGCATCCTAGTTCATATTGTATTCTAGCAGTGTTATTATTATACACAGCATCCTAGTTCATTGTATTCTAGCAGTGTTATTATTATACACGGCATCCTAGTTCATATTGGATTCTAGCAGTGTTATTATTATACACAGCATCCTAGTTCATATTGTATTCTAGCAGTGTTATTATTATACACAGCATCCTAGTTCATATTGGATTCTAGCAGTGTTATTATTATACACAGCATCCTAGTTCATATTGGATTCTAGCAGTGTTATTATTATACACAGCATCCTAGTTCATATTGGATTCTAGCAGTGTTATTATTATACACGGCATCCTAGTTCATATTGTTCTAGCAGTGTTATTATTATACACGCATCCCATTCATATTGGATTCTAGCAGCATCCTATATTGGATTCAGCATTTATTATTATACACGGCATCCTAGTTCATATTGGATTCTAGCAGTGTTATTATTATACACGGCATCCTAGTTCATATTGTATTCTAGCAGTGTTATTATTATACACGGCATCCTAGTTCATATTGTATTCTAGCAGTGTTATTATTATACACGGCATCCTAGTTCATATTGTATTCTAGCAGTGTTATTATTATACACGGCATCCTAGTTCATATTGGATTCTAGCAGTGTTATTATTATACACGGCATCCTAGTTCATATTGTATTCTAGCAGTGTTATTATTATACACGGCATCCTAGTTCATATTGGATTCTAGCAGTGTTATTATTATACACGGCATCCTAGTTCATATTGGATTCTAGCAGTGTTATTATTATACACGGCATCCTAGTTCATATTGGCATTCTAGCAGTGTTATTATTATACACGGCATCCTAGTTCAGTGTTATTATTAGTTCATACAGCAGTGTTATTATTATACATCCTAGTTCATATTGGATTCTAGCAGTGTTATTATTATACACAGCATCCTAGTTCATATTGTATTCTAGCAGTGTTATTATTATACACAGCATCCTAGTTCATATTGGATTCTAGCAGTGTTATTATTATACACAGCATCCCAGTTCATATTGGATTCTAGCAGTGTTATTATTATACACAGCATCCTAGCAGTGCAGTGTTATTATTATACACAGCATCCTAGTTCATATTGTATTCTAGCAGTGTTATTCATTATAGCACACAGCATCCTAGTTCATATTGGATTCTAGCATTCTTGTTATACACAGTGTTATTTGGATTCTAGCAGTGTTATTATTATACACGGCATCCTAGTTCATATTCCTAGTTCATACACGGCATCCTGTTCATATTCTAGCAGTGTTATTATTATACACAGCATCCTTCAGTTCACAGCATCCTGGTTCATTTGTATTCTAGCAGTGTTATTATTATACACGGCATCCCAGTTCATATTCTAGCAGTGTTATTATTATACACAGCATCCCAGTTCATATTCTAGCAGTGTTATTATTATACACAGCATCCTAGTTCATATTGTATTCTAGCAGTGTTATTATTATACACAACATCCCACACTAGCAGTGTTATTATTATACACAGCATCCCAGTTCATATTCTAGCAGTGTTATTATTATACACGGCATCCCAGTTCATATTCTAGCAGTGTTATTATTATACACGGCATCCCAGTTCATATTCTAGCAGTGTTATTATAATACACAGCATCCCAGTTCATATTCTAGCAGTGTTATTATTATACACGGCATCCCAGTTCATATTCTAGCAGTGTTATTATTATACACGGCATCCCAGTTCATATTCTAGCAGTGTTATTATTATACACAGCATCCTGTATAAGATGGGTACACCAAGTTTCACGTCTGAAGCTGTAAACTACACTGTGTTTAAATATGAAGCTTGCATTGTAACCCTGCGCTGCCATGTGACACCTAAGGAGTCTGATAAATAAATTAATAATAATAATAATAATAATAATATTAATAATAATCCATTATAGTCATTGCATTTGTATAATTACTGTAAGGGTAACAAATAACAAAATTAACTTTGCAAAAGGCATAATTAAGACTGATTTTAGTAGATGAGATTACCCCACCATGATAACCTCTTTGACTGTGTCCGTCCCTCTCTGTCGCCCCCTGTCTGCAGGAGGCCCAGATGACTCTGGAGTGTGTAATTCCTCAGAAGTTTCACCGCGCAGTGATGGGGGCGAAGGGCTCCAAGGTGCAGCAGATCACCAGAGACCACAACGTGCAGATCAAGTTCCCCGAGCGAGAGGAGAGTCTGGGTAGGGACCCCCAAAACTCACCTTCTGCTGCCCCCTTCCTGCACACAACCTACCAGTGCAGTGGAATTGCCAGGAAAGAGAGTTACGCTTCACACTGCAGAGCGCTCTAGCAGTATAGGAAAGAGAACTCCACTCTCCACGCTGCAGAGCGCTCTAGCAGTATAGGAAAGAGAACTCCACTCTCCACACTGCAGAGCGCTCTAGCAGTATAGGAAAGAGAGCTCCACTCTCCACACTGCAGAGCGCTCTAGTAATCTATAAGGCAAGATATTGTGAAACATTTCAGTTGGAAAGAAATCATTAAAATGATTGTTTTTGACTCTGTGTGTGTGTTTGCCCCGCCCCTAGGAGTGGAGACACACCCCCAGGAGAACGGTGACCTCAGCCCGGAGGCGGAGCTTGCGCCCAAGAAGTGTGACATCATCATCATCTCGGGGCTCAAGGAGAAGTGCGAGGCTGCACACGCCGCCCTCATGGTGGGTAGAAGAACTGCAACAGCCTGCCTGCACTGCAGCTTAAACCTTTATAAAAGGACTAAAAACTTCACTTCACGCAACAGAAGTTCAGTTCATTATTGCCCCTTTTGTCGCTCACCTTTTTGAACATGACCGTTGAATTTTCATCTTTTACAAAACACTCTAGCGATTTTAAAGACTGGAGTAAATCAGGGACTGGAATAAGACTTCTGTTCTGCAGCAGTGTGATCCAGTCCAGGTTTTACTGCCAGCTTGATCAGCCCCCAGTGTGTCTAGACAACAAGCTCAGGTGTGTCTTATTATTAAACTCCTAGTAAAACTTGGAATGGATCAGGCTGCAATGCAGTGAGTGTGTTGTTTCCTTCCCTGGTCCGCTGGTGTATTGAGCGCTGTTCAATGGATCTTGCTTGTGGAGAGCGGGTGTTTACAGAGGTTTGGGGGTCTAGTGGTTAGAGAAAGGGGCTTGATCCCAGGAGGTTCAAATCCCAGCTCAGTCCCTGACTCCCTGTGTGTGTGACCCTGAGCGAGTCACTGAACCTCCTTGTGCTCCGTTCTTCGGACGAGACGCAAAACAAACGAGGTCCTATTGGAAGAGACTCTGCAGCAGCAGCAGCAGTTGTTGATGATGCAGAGTTCACCCCCCTAGTCTCTGCATACTGACTAATTAACTATATACTAATAATAATAATAATAATAATAATAATAATAATAATAATAATAATAATAATAAAGCAGGTGTGCTCTCTGCTCCCCAGGCCCTGGTCCCAGTCACTGTGGATGTGGACGTGCCCTTTGACCTCCACCGTTACATCATCGGCCAAAAGGGAGCCGGGATCCGCAAGATGATGGAGGAGTACGAGGTACGGAGCCCGGGGCCTGACAAGCGCTGAATAAACGGACCGCTAAGGGTTAAAGGGGCACGCACCAAATGAACTTAATGGCCTGCGTGTTCAGTGCATGTTCAGCCTGTTGTCTGCGTGCTCAGCCTGTGCTCTGCGTTGCAGGTGAATATTTCCGTGCCACAGCCCGAGCTGCAGTGTGATGAGATTAAAATCACAGGGCTGGTGGAGAGTGTGGAGAGAGCCAGGCTGGCGCTGCAGGACAGAGTGAAGGAGCTGATGGTAGAGCAGCAGGATCGGGTACGTACCATCGGGGGGGGGGGGCACGGCATGTACCATCCTCATCTGTGGGGTGGCATGCACCATCAGGGAGGGGGTGCCTGTTGGATCTGCTCCTCCTGCACACACTGCCACGCCTCTGTCCAATGCTGTTAGCTCCTTTCCCCATTTCGGGTACGTGCAGCTGTGCGCCTCTCACAGCTTCACAGAGCCGCAGGGGTGACACGACAACACGACACACGAGCCACCTCATGGACCTCTCTAATTCTGGAGGCCAGATCCAATCGGGCAGATCAGCCCTAATAAAGCGGCCAGGCTCTTTACATTACGGACAGGAAATCTGTGCCGTTAGTAACGCTGCCCCCTGCTGTCCACTCTGTGTGTGTGTGTGTGGGTGCAGGCACTGCGGAGCTTCAAGCTGACCATCTCGGTGGACCCCAAACACCACCCCAAGATCATCGGCAGGAAAGGAGCGGTCATCTCCCAGATCCGCAAGGACCACGACGTCAACATCCAGTTCCCAGACAAGGGAGAGGAGCAGCAGGTACCGCACTGTCAGCTAGGGGGTGCCACAAAGCCACCAACACGCCCGATAGCAAAGTGACGGCCGGCTTCAGAAACTGGTACTCGGCTAACTGTCACCTGATTGTGAAGCCTGCGGAAACCAGACTCCTGTTGCGGAGCAGTTTTGCCCATTCCAGGTTTTACTACAAACTTGATTAGCTTCAGTGTGTAGGTAACAACCTCTGATGTATCTTACTAGACTCATAGCGAAACCAAGAGTGGATCCCACTGCTGTGCAGCTGCCTGGGGAGTCTTATTCCCATCCCTGTGATATTAGCAAACAGGTGATTGATAAGCAAAGAGGTCCTTATCGTTCCCCGTCCTCCCCAGGATCTGATCTGCATCACGGGGTACGAGAGCAGCGCCGAGGCGGCGAGGGAGTCAATCCAACGCATCGTGGCTGACCTGGAGGAGATGGTGAGCGAGGACGTCAAGCTGGACCACCGGGTGCACGCTCGCATCATCGGGGGGCGGGGCAAGTCCGTCCGCAAACTCATGGACGCAGGCTAAAAGTACATCGCGCTAGGTTGGGCCCTCCAGGGGGTCGCATACAGTAGCCGATGTCAATCGAGGGCTGTGGGCTACAGCGACGTCATCCCGGTTGCGGCAGCGAGGTTCTCGAGGTGGGGCAGCACGATGTCAGTCGAGACGGGTATGGCAACGTACTTAGATCTACAACGGCGCAAGCTCGAGGCCACCATGAAAGTTTTGCCATGAAACAGACCTTGTTCCGACGACGATAAATAGAAAAAAACTCACGACGAACATAACTTAGGCTAGGCAGAGACGTGCTCTGTCGAACATAGGCTGACTGATTTTCAGCTCACATAGTTTGGATGTGCTGCCGCAAAAGAGAGGGGGGCAGCTTGCACACGGGGGGGGCAAGGGCCTGTATCTGCACTGACTGAGGAGGGACACAGAGGCGATGTGGGTAGGAGGGAGGGGAAGAAGGTGCGTACGTGTGTACTTTTCGCTGTAGGACGGGGCCTCCAGAGGGGAGAGAATGGTGCGGCTGTGTATGGTAGATGATCCCAGGCCAGGGCACGGCTGAGTGTGTAACTTTGGTCATGTGTGTCCTCCGCGCTGCACCCATCAGTTGATATATCGGTTCCCCCCCAGCCAGGCTGATGTCATCGAGGTTGGGCAGCGATGTCATCGAGGTTATGCAGTTTAGAGTACAAATCAGCTCTGGCCAAAAGTTTTGCATGAACCTAGAATTTTAAGATAAAAAAAAAAACTATTTGAACATAACTTACAGCAGAGAGATCTGGAACAAGGCTGCTGCTTTTCAGTCAGTTTGGAGTGCTGCACAAAGAGAGGGGGGCAGCTTGCACGGGGGCAGCATTGTATCTGCCTGAGGAGGAGGAGGAGGAGGAGGAAGAAGGTGCTGTTCGAAGGGGGGAAGGTGGGCTGTATGAGTGATCCCAGGACAGGCCCCGCTGATGCACTGTCTGTGTGTCCGCCTGCCCCCCAGGTTGATATCCGGTTCCCCCAGCCAGGCTCCGATGATCCGGACCGTGTGACGGTGACGGGGCTCCCGGGGAAAGTGGACAATGCCATCGACCACCTGCTGAACCTGGAGGAGGAATACGTGAGTCCCAGTACAGGACTGAATGAGCAGGCTTTCAGATTCACAGCACTGAGCTGTCAGCTAAAAGCTGGTTTCTGACAGCAGTGTGTGTGTGTCTGTGTGTCCGTGTCTCAGATGATGAACGTGACAGAGACAGAGACGATGGCAGCCTACATGAAGCCCCCGTCCCGCCACGAGGTTGACCAAAGGGGGCCGGTGAAGGGCTTCGTGGTTCGAGACGCTCCCTGGAACGTGTCGGGGACTGAGGTGAGCGTGGACTGGATGAGCCGGGCAGAGCTTATTAATGCTTCCCACAGTAAAAACACAGCAAAGTGTAACAACGCATTGGACGCTGTGAGTTCTTCCCTGGACTGAGGAAGTTCGTGTCCCCCCACGGACAGCTTGATTTCTTGTCTCCACGACTGTAATGTCAGACGTAAAACCATGAGTGACCTTGTGTGGAACACAGTGTGTCAGTGTCGTCAGAGATGAACGCTACGACCAGAGGAACAGCGACGGTGGCAGCCTACTGAAGACCATTTCGTATCCATTGGTTCGAGACCGCTCCCATGTGATCGTGTTTCGGTAGAAACAGACCAAGGTAAAGCATAGGGAAGCATTGTAAAGCACAGAGAGGTCTGGTAAAGCATAGGGAAGCATTGTAAAGCACAGAGAGGTCTGGTAAAGCATAGGGAAGCATTGTAAAGCACAGAGAGGTCTGGTAAAGCATAGGGAAGCATTGTAAAGCACAGAGAGGTCTGGTAAAGCATAGGGAAGCAAAGCATTGTAAAGCACAGAGAGGTCTGGTAAAGCATAGGGGAAGCATTGTAAAGCACAGAGAGGTCTGGTAAAGCATAGGGAAGCATTGTAAAGCACAGAGAGGTCTGGTAAAGCATAGGGAAGCATTGTAAAGCACAAGAGAGGTCTGGTAAAGCATAGGGAAGCATTGTAAAGCACAGAGAGGTCACAGCGAGGTGGTAAAGCATAGGGAAGCATTGTAAAGCACAGAGAGGTCTGGTAAAGCATAGGGAAGCATTGTAAAGCACAGAGAGGTCTGGTAAAGCATAGGGAAGCATTGTAAAGCACAGAGAGGTCTGGTAAAGCATAGGGAAGCATTGTAAAGCACAGAGAGGTCTGGTAAAGCATAGGGAAGCATTGTAAAGCACAGAGAGGTCTGGTAAAGCATAGGGAAGCATTGTAAAGCACAGAGAGGTCTGGTAAAGCATAGGGAAGCATTGTAAAGCACAGAGAGGTCTGGTAAAGCATAGGGAAGCATTGTAAAGCACAGAGAGGTCTGGTAAAGCATAGGGAAGCATTGTAAAACACAGACAGGTCTGGTAAAGCATATTGTAACGCACAGAGAGGTCTGGTAAAGCATATATATATTTCACATTTTTGTGTCAGTTTTTCGTTACGTATGTGGGGAAAACTACCAAGCGGTGTGTAATTCAGTATGTTAACAATATTCAACAGGCTTCATTTGACTTTATGAAGCACATTGTGTTCATTCTATAGGGGGATGGTGCAAAACTTTTGTCCAGAGCTGTAGAAGCTGTGCTTGCTGAGCGCCTGTCTATTCTGTTGTGTTATGCTGCCCCCTGCAGGCGCCAGATATGAGCAGCGCTGAGGATTTCCCCACCTTCGGAGTCGGCATCGCCCCCAAACAGACATCAGCCTGGGGCCCAAAGAAGTTCTGAGAGAGGAGAGAAGAACGGGAGAACAACTCCTGGGAAACTGGCAGGATCCTTCCTCAACCCTCCTTCTGACACTCCCTCCGTCTCTCTCACACAGGCAGACAGACCTGGTTCAAGAGAACGGGGTTTCGGACAGCGATTCGTTTCTGCTGGGCCGGGGGTCCAGGTTTTACGGTTATTTTTGAGCTCAGATCGTTATTCTGCTGTTTTGAGAGAGAGAAGTGTGCCTGGATTGTGAAAAAAAACCTGGAATGGCTGAGACCGCTACGCAGTGGGAGCCTTACTTTCCATCCCCTGCTTTCTTACAGGTCTCAAAAATCCTTACAATATCATTCTTTATTTTTTTTTTTCTCTGATGTTTGAAAACTTTTAAAATGTTTCATTACTCCCAGTCAGGAATAGCTGCACCTTTGCGGTCCATTTATTCAGCGCTCGTAAGGCGCGTCTGGTCCAGTTTATTTTCACACGCGCTGTTTTTAATTTTTTTTTTTTTTAAAGAGTAAAACAGGTTTACATTGAATCACAACAGGACTCTCAGTACTGCGTCTCCAGCCAAGCCCCTCCCCTTGTTCGCTGTATTTTTCACATGCCTCTTTATAGACGTGCACAGTGATAAATCCTCTCCTGATCACTCGTTTTATCTCCAGACTCCTCAGTAATCGATCTGAGTCGTTATTTTATTACTGTAACATCTCGAAAAGCTCTTCAAGTGTCTGTGATGCTCTTTGAGCGCTGTCCTGTTGCTCTGCTTTAAAAAAAAAAAAAAACATAGTTACTTAAAAGCACTGATATAACTCTTAGAAAGAAAAAAACAGCGTTTAGATTTGACATTTCGACTGAACTTCATGTGAACAGTGCGACGCTGTAGAACAGCCCTCTGCTGCACGGCGGTCCACTGGTATTAAGAATCCCTAGACGCAGAGTGTTGAGAAACCAGTGAAATATTTTACTGTATCTGATTTTTGTTCTATTGATTTGTTTTTTTTTTTGTCACTCAAAACTGACTCCCTTTTTTTAGAAAAATGTATTTATTTGTAATTATGGCACTGAAACTACTTGAACTTGACTCATTAAAAACTATTTAACGAGTTATCTTTCTCATCTGTGGTGCTGAAACTTACCTGCCACCTTCTCACTGCTGAAAGGGATTACCATATATGGCAGTGGTACCCAATCCCGACCCTGGAGATCCGTGCCAGGTTTTCACTCCAAGCAGGTCCTAATGTAGTTAACTGAACCTGCCTAGAGGCAATTAACTCATTTAGGACCTGGTTGGAATAAAGACCTGCGCTGGAATAGATCTTGGAGGGGGGCCGAGTTGAGTACCACTGAGCTTATCCCCCATACAGATCTCCCATCATTTTTCCGAAGATGTATTTTGATGGCCTCTATCATCAATGCACTGGTTTTAAATGAAACAGATATTTAAATTGGACCCCGAAGACTTATAGTAGAAACGCTTGTCATTTCATTGAACAAGTTTTTCAGCATTTCTAAATCCTGGACCATTGTGTGATTGGATGATTCCCTGCTGCTGAACTTCTACATCTGTACATTATTTATTATCTGGGCTGACCACAGTGTCGCCAACGCAGCAGGACTCTGGAGGTAAGAGGCTCAGGTGGCTGGATGCGGTAGCTTTGGCAGAGATGGAGACTCCCATGGCAGTTTGGTTCTTTCTAGATTTTCGTGATTTCATGTCGTGATTTCAGCTAAGCATCGTTAACAAGCCTATGTCTGTGTGTGAGAGTCTGATTCCGCATTCACCCCTCCTGCGAGGCTCTATACCATCGTGTTTTCAAAACGCGTTCGTGAATTAAAGGATGATCTTCATAAACGAGGGTGTGGATTTTAAAAAAAAAAATCAAAATGTTTGGCTTTTTCAACTTGAGTTTTATTTTTTATTTTGTATTTCTAGTGTGTGGATCGGGTTACAGTTAAACCCGGAATGGATCAAAAATGCTGTGAAGTGGGAGCGCCCCCCCCCCCCCATCTCTGTGGAGAGGCATCAGCCAGCGGTCTATTCCTTTTACAAAGTGCCAGACAGGCATGTGCGTGTGTGTTGAAATCTGTTTCTTATTTACGTGTTCTCTGGTTCAAGTTATTGCCACTGTTGTCGTAGAAAAATATGCAACACCAAACAAACAAGAAAAATGACAACAGCATGCGTGTGTGTGTGTGTGTGTGTGTGTGTGTGTGTGTGTATATATATTATATATTATATAATAACGTTTGATTTTTGTAATATATTTTAAATAAAACGATCAGCTCTTTTCTAATCTTTGTTTTTTTTTCTGCCAGGTCAATCGTTTTTTTGTTTTGTTTTGTTTTTTTGTTTTTTTTTATTCCGTCAGCTCCTGTCATTGTAACTGACACCTTGCAGGGGTACTCAGCACCCTAGGAAGCCACTTTTGGGGGCGCATCTCTTGACCGAGGAGTGCATAGATCGATGAGCAGTTTTAATTGGGTTAGCCTTTCGCACGGAAAGAGTATTGACAGATCGCCGAGATCCTTTGCACCATTCAGATGTTTAGTATTTGAGGCACCATTTACCTAATCTATGAGAGCCGTGCATTGCCCACACCACCCGGCGCAGCCCCGCGTTGACAGTAACGCAGTCTATGCACAGGGCTGGGCTTTTTTTGCTTGTGGCGCATTTCTATACTCAGTTGGCGATGCTGAAAATACCGGCAAAGCCTCTGTCTCGCCCTAAAGAGATTTCTTAATGTTTTTATCAGATTCCCGGGACATGCAAGGGAAAAATCAAAGAGGGCTTCTATGCAGTCGCAGGTAATCTACTAGGTTATATGCAAGTTAATGAACAGGTAATCCCATCATTATCGTTTATTAAGTAGAGGCTACATTATTATGCAGAGTTCCCCAACGTCACAGCTGCTGTGGACTGCAGTCAGATCCCCATCAAGGCACCTTCAGGACCAAATGAGGCGGATTTTGTGAACAGGAAATCCTTTCACAGCATTAAGGTACAGGTACTTATGACGTTAACACTTACATGAAATTAAAAACGAGCTGCAAATCAGCAACTGATGCAAATAATCCAACATTTTAATGACAATTACACAATGCCAGTGCTAGACAGTAGGTGTCAGAGTTTGGATAATACTGTACATCATCCATGACTTGACCTCAATTATTCTCAGATGGTCTGTGACAGGGTTAATCGAATCTGGCCAACTTCTGAATTAGTTAAACCAGCTACAAGGAACAGGGCACTGAACTCCACTATTTGCAATCCTTACTGTGCTTTTTATGTTATTAGACGCTGGTTGCTCTTTCACGACACGTTACACGTACACGTTTAACCCCCGGTAATGGTCCGCTTGTCGATGCTGTGCTGTTCACCCACAGCATCGTACACTCTTACAATGTTTGATAACCCCAACGTGTTGCTAATTCCCTTGTTTTCGGAGCTGAATTCATTCATTGCAGCTAGCAAACCGCAAAACGACGTCACACGCGGTCCGTTTCCAAGCCACGCCCTTTTCTAGAGAAACGAAACTCTGGAAGGGTTTTCTAGAACAGCATCCGAAACCTGTCTGAGAAGCGGACTCCGGGCTTCAGGATCGGGTCACCGCGGCTGGTCGTAGTCATGGTGAGTGTGAGTAATTAACAATAACCGAGCGGGTCGGCGTTTCTTTTGGAAGCACTGGGGGGGGGGGAGGCTTTCGGTCGAAACGTTTGTCGCTGATAAGGTTGCTTTTAGTGTTTCTGAGGTTTTTAGGGTTAGCTTTCAAGTACATAACTGAGTAAAATACGCTTTGAAAATATGTTTTGCTAAAATAAATATATTTACAAGTGCACTAATGCAATAATAATAATAATAATAATAATAATAAATAATAATAATAATAATAATAATGATGCAATGCAAAGGCAAACAAAGCGTACAGTACTTGCAAAACCCGTTTGTGCGTTCTTTGTGACGTCATTCAATGCTCAATAATACCTCTGAAGGTTCAAGAAACGCAGACAGGTCTCTTATTAACGTCACTTTTGTATTGCTGAGTATCTGTTTAAGTATTTGAGAATCAAATCTGCAGTGTCTGATTTAGTTTTCTTTTAGTTTGTACTGAGGAAGTCACCTACAGCTCTGGCCAGCAGTTATGCATCGCCTAGAATTTTAGGATTGAACAAAGAGAAGGAGAAGTGATACCTTTGGCCAGCAGTTATGCATCGCCTAAATAATAGGATTGAAACAAACTCTTCAAGAGAAGGCACTATGGAAAATAACCTGATTAATATATTATTCAAGGATAAATTAATTACTGTGAATAATTATTATTTAGTTAGTCCAATAAAACGTATCACTTCTCCTTCTCTTTGTCAATCATGTCTGGACTAAGACAGCTACCATTTAATCTATCTATGGTAAAGGATAGGATAGATGCAACATTTACAACTATATATTATATGTGGTGTGTATATTATTATATATATATATATATATATATATATATATATACACACACCAAGCATCAAAAGAAACTTATCAATACTATAACGCATTTATTTTCGGATAAGGTATAGAAATGACGGATGTTGACAGTTGTTTGGACGCTGGATACAGAGTGATTTCAGCTGTTGAATTGCAAGCTTGAATAAAAGCAATAAAGAAAATCATCGAAAAAATAACAATATGCCACGTCTGTTGAGAGAGCAGCGCCTTCGTGCGATCGGCACGTTGGAGGCTGGACTGGGGCAGCGGGGCTGTGGCTCCCCGTCTTGGGCGCTCACAGCTAGCGATTTCACACCTGGCGAGACGGTGTGACCAGAGCCACTCTGCCAATGACGGGCCACCAACCGGGAGACCAAGAGTCACAACACCTGCCCGAGAGCGACAGATCATTCTGCAGCATCTTTGTGATGCCAGCTGTTAATCAGCACAGTAAAAAGTCACTGCGCCTGCTAAAACGGAGCTTGTCATTTTTCGATCACATCTGGTGAATTTTAGCCACATAGAAGCAATACGTTTCTTTTGAAGCTCATATATATATATATATATATATATATATATAAACTATGTACATCATTTAGATGTTTTATTTAGCATCACGCGATCAAAGAAACTACAAAATGATCTTGCAAAAGTCAGTTGCTCATTATGTGGAAAACTAGCAAGCAGTATGTAATTAACATAACATTATTCAGCAGGTTTCATTCAACTTCATGAAACAAAGTTAGATACAATTCTGTGGGTTGATGCTAAACTTTTCTTCAGAGCTGTACAGTTAGACAGATCCAAAATATCAAAGAAAACAACAGAAAGCCAATTCCTTTGGAGGCTGACAAGGTTGATGAGCATGACCTTCCTCCTCAGTGTGCACTGAATCATCTAGAATACGTACTGCAGTGTTTCACCACAATTTGATGCTCGATTCAGCGTGTGAGAGACGTGGAGATGGACTGACAGACAGCAGGAAGTAATCACACTGCATTGATGGCTTTGATTATCTGTACAGTAGGCTGTGTGATCCAGTAGTTAAAGAAACAGGCTTGTTATGAGGAGGTTTCAATCCCAGCTCAGCCACTGACTCACTGTGTGTGACCCCGAGCAAGTCACTGAACCTCCTTGTGCTGCGTCTTCTGGGTGAGATGTTGTTGTAAGTGACTCTGCAGCTAATGCATAGTTCACCACCCTAGTCTCTTATCTTGTAAAGCGCTTTGTGATGGTAATCCACTATGAAAGGCGCTATATAAAAAAATAGATTATTATTAGCCTGCTGCTGCGGAACTACACCACTAAACACGTCAAATTTAAATTATATATATATATATATATATATATATATATATATATATATATATATACACACACAAGATACATTTATTTATGGTGAAATACCACTTTATAATGAGATATTTTTGGTGCCATGAACAAGGTACAATAACCCACCTATTATTATTATTATTGTTATTAACAGTAATGGATTGGCTTTGCAGTCATCTCTCTGTATTTCACCAGTCAGTATAACAAAAGGGAATCTCATTTACTTTATGCTTGTTTTTGTTTTTGTCCTTTCTTTGTGATTGTCAGTCTATTGATCCCTGTAAACCATCACACCATCTGAATCATCTCAGTGAATTCGTTGGAATCCTTGAGAACCTTTTCAACAACGAAGACTGCAGCGACGTCCAGGTCACTGTCAACTGCAGCCTCCGGCTCACTGCTCATAAGTTCCTCTTGGTCACTCAGAGCGATGTCTTCCGGACCATGTTGTCCAGCGAACAGTGGCCAGACTCCCAAGAGAAAAGCGTAGCGCTCACAGAGGAAGAGCTGTGCGTTCCCCACTTTGAAGACTTCCTCAGGTACTTCTACACTGGCACCATCACCATCGTCAGTGACAACGCCGTTCCAATTCACATGCTGGCCAACAAATACAACGTCTCCAATTTGAGAAGCAGCGTCGAGAACTTTATGCTGACCAACTTGTCTCTAAAAGGAAACCCAAACCCGGCCCTGCAGTGGAAGAGATACGCCAGGCTTGCTGATGTCACCGGGCTCGAGGAAGCTTGTGACAACTTTATCGCCTGGAACATGGACCAGTTTATGGGTTCGCCCGAATGGACCGAAACAGAACACGATCACCTCTTGGCTCTTCTCCAAAGATCTGACCTGGTGGTTGAGAGTGAAATGACCCTGCTGATCGGTGTCATCAACTGGATTGATCATCATCCAAACCAGACTGAAGAGATCTTAAAACACATTAGGTATCCCATGATCCCGCCTCAAGACTTATTTCAGTACCAACCCTCAGAGATTAAAGACCAGGATGTGCGCTCCTATATACTCTCACAGGGTTTGATGGCTTATCATGTCAACTCTGTACCTATAGATGTCATAAAGCAGAGGTACGACATCACTTCAGTGGCTTTTACACAGAGGCTTTATACGTCAAAAACCAACGGGAGTCCTTTCAAAGTCACAGAATACAGTAACAAGGACAAAGACAGTTGTCACATATCATTGTCAACCAAGCATTTCCAACAGATGTTTAACTGGTCCATCAACTTCTACCCCAAAGGGCAAAGACCCAGTTTTATGATGAAAGATGACAACCGTGCTAAGGTAACATGCCAGCTGTTCAACTATGTCTCAGCTGAACAGAAATACAAGCACAAACTCTGCATTCTGCTGATGAAGTTTGTCGATGAGGTGTGGTGTGTGCGTGACGTTAAAACCTTCAGTGTTGTTCCCTTTAACCAGACCGTCATAGACGACCTGATCCCACTGTCAGCGAGAGGTCAATATGTGTGCAATGACACAATGAAGCTTCATTTCATTGGAGAAACATTCCCAGAGACAGACGACAACGAGTTTCTTCAGCCCGCCAAAAAACTCTGCTTTGGTTGATCAGCGGGCAACTTGAGCTGTGGAAGAAAGATTGAGCCGCCCCGCACCCTGCAGCACCAGCATCCACGAACGCCCCTTTTCCCACCTGTACGCCCCAGCCTCGGGGGCTGGTGAAGCAGATGGAAAACCAAACCACGAAACTCCGACCTCACAAAACATCTGAATCTGGCTCGGAGCCGGGCAGGGCCAGGGGGTAGGATAATAATGTAAATTTGTTAGGTGATTTGTTTTCTGTGTGTATATCTGTACAGCAGATTTATTATATGGACTACAATAAACAAGGGGGGGTGGTATCAAAGATGGGATTTGAGTTAAAAATTTTGTTTGTGTGGGGAAACAATCCATAACCTGTAAAAACGTTTTCCAAGCCCTAAAAAAAATGTTATCTATTTCCTATTTACAAAGCCTACTGGGACGGACGTTATAGACACCCCCTTAACGAGCTCGATGTTCATTCTTTGAACCCCTTTTAATTATTCAGTGTGTGTTAATCACACCAACGTGTTTGTAATTAATTGAATGGGCAATCGCAGATCGATGTGCAAATACAGCTCTGACCAGAAGTTTTGCATCACCTAGAATTTTAGGATTGAGGCATCATTAAAAACTTAAATTGAGATAATTTATTTAACATGATGTAATCACTACAAAATGACAAAAAAAAAATCTACACCAGAATCCATAATAAAAGTACAGTAGTATTTCATGTTAGATTTTTTGAAATGCTGCATTTTTCAATTTTGGTCAGTTTTTCATTAAGTCTATGGGAAAACTACAAAGCGGTGTGCAATTCAATCTGTTAACAAGGGAACATTATTCAGCAGCTTTCACTGGACTCTATGAAGCTGAGGGAGTTCATTCTATATAGAGGGGGTGCAATTCAATATGTTAACAAGGGAACATTATTCAGCAGCTTTCACTGGACTCTATGAAGCTGAGGGAGTTCATTCTATATAGAGGGGGTGCAATTCAATATGTTAACAAGGGAACATTATTCAGCAGCTTTCACTGGACTCTATGAAGCTGAGGGAGTTCATTCTATATAGAGGGGGTGCAATTCAATATGTTAACAAGGGAACATTATTCAGCAGCTTTCACTGGACTCTATGAAGCTGAGGGAGTTCATTCTATATAGAGGGGGTGCAATTCAATATGTTAACAAGGGAACATTATTCAGCAGCTTTCACTGGACTCTATGAAGCTGAGGGAGTTCATTCTATATAGAGGGGGTGCAATTCAATATGTTAACAAGGGAACATTATTCAGCAGCTTTCACTGGACTCTATGAAGCTGAGGGAGTTCATTCTATATAGAGGGGGTGCAATTCAATATGTTAACAAGGGAACATTATTCAGCAGCTTTCACTGGACTCTATGAAGCTGAGTGAGTTCATTCTATATAGAGGGGGTGCAATTCAATATGTTAACAAGGGAACATTATTCAGCAGCTTTCACTGGACTCTATGAAGCTGAGGGAGTTCATTCTATATAGAGGGGGTGCAATTCAATATGTTAACAAGGGAACATTATTCAGCAGCTTTCACTGGACTCTATGAAGCTGAGGGAGTTCATTCTATATAGAGGGGGTGCAATTCAATATGTTAACAAGGGAACATTATTCAGCAGCTTTCACTGGACTCTATGAAGCTGAGGGAGTTCATTCTATATAGAGGGGGTGCAATTCAATATGTTAACAAGGGAACATTATTCAGCAGCTTTCACTGGACTCTATGAAGCTGAGGGAGTTCATTCTATATAGAGGGGATGCAATTCAATATGTTAACAAGGGAACATTATTCAGCAGCTTTCACTGGACTCTATGAAGCTGAGGGAGTTCATTCTATATAGAGGGGGTGCAATTCAATATGTTAACAAGGGAACATTATTCAGCAGCTTTCACTGGACTCTATGAAGCTGAGGGAGTTCATTCTATATAGAGGGGGTGCAATTCAATATGTTAACAAGGGAACATTATTCAGCAGCTTTCACTGGACTCTATGAAGCTGAGTGAGTTCATTCTATATAGAGGGTGATGCAAGACCACTAAGTTGGGAACATTAAAACCGGTCTGGACTCATGTGTGGACCGTCTCTCGAAAAGACCCCTTTAATGACACGACGACCTATACCTGCACACTGGCAGAGAGCTGTCTGGGGAAATTACTGTGCTGCTGGATAAGTTCAGTAAATGAGAGCTCGGTTGGAATGAAAACCAGCAGCCACAGCAGGGGGTCCCCAGGACCGGGGTTGGAGACCCCTGCTGTAGTGTGTGTGTGTGCGGGCTAGAGGCTGGCGAACCCCACCCCCCTCGTCCCCTCCCTTCCCTCTGCCTTGCCTGTTGTCTTTGCTCCGTTTTTTGCACAGGGTTTGCGATTGACCCGAAGAGACTACCTGCCCACAGGCGTGCTTTTGTACGGTCATTTTTGATTTTTCTTTACTGTTCTCGAGTTAAGAGTTTAAAAGCAGGCCACGTTCCACTTCGCACGTGTCCTTTAGAAGTGGCTTTATTCTGTAATCATTGATTGAAAGTTGTTGCATGTTCTTTTTATAAAATAGATTTTTACCCCCAGTCTCGAGCGATATCTAGGGTTACCAAAAAATGAAGAGACAGGCGACCAGCTGCTCTTATACAATGTGCATCTTTCTTTTTGTTCTTTACAAATTAGGAAGATATGATTTATACATAAGTCTGTACAACAACAACAAAACAATTTAAATAAAAAAAAAAAAACATCAGGTGAACCCCAAAAACAAAATTCCCATTTAAAACTTGTTTGTTTTTTAAATAAATAAATCACTACACACATTGGCCACTGCCTTGTACCCAGAAGCCTCTGGGAGACTCCATTTCCCAGACTATCGTTCGACGGACTCCGCCCCCCCATAATCTCAGGGGGACTCCATTACCCAGAAGGCCACTGAAATGGACTCCATTTCCCAGAAGCTCCTTGGGCCTGGATGATACTCAAGAACTAAATCAATGCAACAGAACTAGTTTGAACGGGAGGGGGAGGGGGAGAGGGAGCGGGACGAGGCCATCGACCTCTGTGGTGAAGCCACGTGGGCTGGACACCAGTGTCATGTGACAGGGAGGGTGCGGAACTGCGACGCATGCAAGATATTCAGCGATCGCATAGTGGGGTTGGGCTGTCAAGAAACAAGACTACCGCTTTTAACCCAGAGAATCTCAAGCCACTAAACCAGTCTGGGGGGAAAAAAGGTCCATCTCATCTCAATATGAAAACTCTCCACCAACAAACTCCAAAAAAAAGGTTTTGTCCCAAAGTTTGCACATCTTCAGTCTTTGTATTTATTTATTTTTCTCCAAAGTTTTAAAAATAATTCATAGCGTTGCTATTAATTTGTGCATTTCCAACTTTTAGTTCCCCAAAATAGCTGGGATGTAGGAGCGAGAGGGATAGAATACGGACAACGTGGAATCAAATCAAAAAGGCACTGTTGCTTTTGGTGGAGGGGAAAACACAGCGCTGGCGATTTTTCAAATCCTTCTGCAGACAGAATCCTGCTTTGCTACCTGCTGTAACTGAAGTTCAATAAAACGTTTAACTTTGCACTCAAACACCTGATGCCGTTCCAGAGCTCTGCTCCGTGAGCTGGCTCTACAGGACAGTACTGGAGCCCAAGCCTCTCTCTCCCCCCCTCGGTCTAGATGACTCGATTCTCCTTGGCGGTTGTCCTTGATCTTGCTGAGAGTCCGTGCCTCCCTCTCCAGATCCATCTTGATGTTCTGGAAGTTTGAGGTCCACAGCTCCCCCCTCTCTCTGTCTCCCTGCTCCATGAGGTGTCTGTATATCAGTGCTGAAGCTGAGAGTCCGTGCCTCCCTCTCCAGATCCATCTTGATGTTCTGGAAGTTTGAGGTCCACAGCTCCCCCCTCTCTCTGTGTCCCTGCTCCATGAGGTGTCTGTATATCAGTGCTGAAGCTGAGAGTCCGTGCCTCTCTCCAGATTACAGCTTCACACAGTCTCGATGTTTCTGAAGCTCCCCCCCTACGCCCTCCTCCTTCCCTCCCCTACTCTATCCTGATCAGCAGCCCGTACAGCAGGGTGCTCCCCTTCTCCTTGCTGATCCACTCGATCTCGCTGTTGCTGAATCGGGTGTCCAGGGCCTCGCTCAGCCCCAGGCTCTGCGCCCCGATCTTGTAGGAGCCGGGACGCACATACACCTGCAGGGCTACCTGGGCATGATGAGAGCGCAGAGAGCGGGGGTCCCTGAATCTGAGAGAGAGAGAGAGAGAGGAGAAGTGAGACGGGAGGTGGGAGCCAGCCAATCACATACTTCCAGAACCCTCTTGTGCATTTCCATTAGAGGATTGGATTCCTATTGCATAGCGATCCTGGTTTTGCTTCGAGTTTAATGAGACACTGGGACTGATCAGGCTCATGATATAACCTGGAATGGTGCAACAGGAATCTCATCACCACCACTGCATTAGCTACCAAGGTCTCACAGATGCAGTTGCGTGTGCCGAGGAACATGCGTTTTCATTTTAGGGTTTTTTTTGGGGGGACTCACTGCACTTTGGGGGCGAAGCTGTCCAGCCCGGAGTAGCGCATGGTCGGGGAGAGCTGCACTTTCACCTCCTCTCTCTCGGGGGCGCTGTTCTCCTCTGGCTCGCTGTAGCCGCTCTGCATGTCACACTTGGTCTGCGCTGCAGAGAATATCGACACACTGCCTGTGAGCGAGAGAGAAGAGACGGAGAGGAGGAGAGAAGGGAGGCAGAGGAGGAGAGGAGGGAGAGGAGGAGAGAAGGGAGGAAGAGGAAAGGGGGTTAATCCACATACGAATAACACTAAAGGGCTGGTTTCACAAACCCAGGATTAGCACTAAACAGGGACTAAATAATGCAACCTTAAATAAACGGACCACCCCCGTGCCGCCGTGCCCACCTGTGACGAGCTCGCTCTGGTCCAGGGTCCTGCGCAGCGCCCCGACGCTGGTTCCGTGGTACGCCATGTGCCACTTCTTGAAGGTGTTGGCCACGTCACAGCGTGGGTTAACCCTGCAACAGCAGACACACACACACCTGCAGTCAGAACCTCGTTCGCCCACTCGCTGGCAACAGCGGCTCCCAAACCCCGATCTCTACGGATTTACACTGGGCTGAAACCAAAGCCAGTTTGGAGAGTTGCTGGCCATCTGCACCCTATCTGCAAAGGGGGGGGGCTAATTGCGTGGTGTCTAAAGAGATGAAATGATATGGGGAGACAGAGAGAGCGTATATGGAGCTGCGTGGACCGAGTGTTCAGATGGAACGACTGAAGAAACACCTGCTCGGGTTTGCGTGGATCGCTGTTCTCGGCAGAGTCTGAGACAAGCAGCGATCGTCACGAACCCAAAGCAGCTGCTTCTTCACTCGTTTCACGAGGAATGGTAAAACCAGCCCGGTCCCAATAATCGTTTCGTGTAGCAGTAGTTGATATTAAACTATAAAAACGTACTTATTCTTCACCAAGAACCCATTGCAAGGACCTCCACTGTGCTTTTGATACAATACTTCATGCACAGCGCAGCACAGCACAGCACAGCGCAGCGCAGTTGTGAAGTTCTTGAACGAAGGACAAGCATGTTTTTAAGCTGCAGCTCTGAAGGCACACTCCTCCCGCTCAGGTTAGCAGGGTCTCGGCACCTCAGAGAGAAGCAGCACCAGCCGAAGGGCGCAGCGTAGTCCCGGGGGGGCTCCCCTCTCTTGTAGTAAGCCTCGTCTCCGCGCAGCTTGTGGCACGACTCACAGTAGCACAGGCTAGCCTTGGGGTCTTCACTGAAGTACCCGTCTGTAACGGAGAGGGGCGAGAGAGGGAAGGAGGAGGGGAAGAAGAGGGGAGAGAGGGGAAAGAGATAGTGAAAAGGGAGAGAAGATCGAGAGAGAGCGAGAGGAATAGAGACAGGGGGAAGTGTTAAGAATTTGGAATCAGGAGTGAGAGACAATTGTAATGTCTGTACTGTTCTCTCATTTTTATTGTTCACATTTTCATGCTGCTGCAGGATGAGACAGTGAGGGAAAGCCTGGTGATGGAGATGAGCAGGGGGCGGGGCTGACTGACCTAGCAGGGTGAGCAGGGGGCGGGGCTCACTGATCTGCCAGGGAGAGGGCGGGGCTTACTGACCTGGCAGAGTGAGCAGGGGGCGGGGCTGACTGACCTGCCAGGGAGAGGGTGGGGCTGACTGACCTGGCAGAGTGAGCAGCTCTTTGAAGCGGCTGCACAGCACCTGGTATTCACACGTCTTCATGGGGTTCACCTCAAGAGGGGGTGTCCAGCACACGCTCTCTTTGATACCTGGACACACACAGCACATTACTGCAAGATTCTCCAAACACCTCCGTTATCCAAAAAGACAGTCATAACTACACAGACAGATAGACAGACAACTATAGACAGATAGATAGATAGATAGATAGACAGACAGATAGAGACAGATAGACAGAGCTATATTATCAAAAGCCACTAGTTCAGAACTCACCATCTACCATGTCTGCCTTCTCCATGTCGCCTTGGCAACGGGGGTTGCTGGCGTCTCCGCCCACTGCCGGAACATCGTTGGTAACTATGGTAACCTGCCGGGGCAACAGAACGATCGTGGGATAGAGTTACTCACGGCTACAGAGGGAATGTTTACACTTTAGTCAATAGTGTTGGGCAGTCTTTGAATATAAAACTACACATTTGTACTGTCTAATGTTTTTATAGTTACAAAGCACTTGAAGTTTGAACTAGATTTGTGGTGTAAGAGATCTTTTTTTTTTTTTTTTTAGTTAGTCTGCTTGATTACTTGCCACAGATTTTCTTACTCAATTTAGAATGTCAAATTACCTACCCACCCCCACCCCCCCTGCACCCTCCCTTCACCGCAAGCAATTCGTTAACCCCCCCCACCCAGCTGCTCAGGAGACCCGGTTCAGCGGGCGCCCACGCCCGAGCCAGCTTCCTCTTCCACACCCAGAAGCTCCAGAGCGGACGTCAGCGAGCTACCGCCCCCTGGAGGACAAAGGCTGGCCCTGCGGGTGTCCGCTCTGAACTCCGAAGACATGGAAAAAGACCTCTAGTGGAAATGTTTGTCACGCAGTTTATTCAGCCCTCCTGAGTGTTTCACAGTCCTGGACGGGCTGCGCGTTGCTGCTGCGGTCTGAGCTCCACGCTACCTGCTCACACTGGCCGTACAGATCCAGCAGAGGGAAGCAGGGGCTGGGTATGTCTTGGGCGGCCACCCCCTGGTCCATGCCGTTCACGTACAGGTGCAGGCAGCTGTTGGCGTCCACAAGCAGCCCCAGCACCGTCCCCTCGGGACACGTGTCCAAGTTGGGGCCGTAGTTGTCACAGATCTGGAGGGAGGGAGGGAGAGAGAGAGAGAGAGAAGGGCTGAAAAAAACAGCACTCAGAACTTTGCAACGCTCATATGCTTCACCACACCTCTCTGTGCTTTACAATGCACTGTACAGCACAGAGAGGTGTGGTAAAGCACATTAAACCAGGGTAAATGCATGTTATATGGAAGTGACCAATGGTAATGCCGTGTAAGGGTGCCGGCAGGGCTCACCTTGAGCGAGTTGTGGAAGACGCAGCCTCTCTGCAGCAGCCAGGACGAGCGCTTGAGGCAGCAGGCAGTGGAGGGGAAGCTGCTCCTCTGCAGACAGCTGCCAATCACTCCCAGAGACAAGGAGGAGGTCCACGTGGGGTTCAAGCGATCAATCTGCACCTGCAAACAAAACACACACACACGGGTATAGACACACACACACCGGTACAGACACACACAGGGATATTAAAAGTTTTAACATTTAAATATTTAACCCTTTCCTGCATGACGATCTCATATGGGAACCGATATAGAAATAAGGGGACATATGGAAGATTAGCAGGCAAATGACCTCAGCAGCAGGTGAATCACAGAACACAGTGTACAGACTACAAGGTCTCAGAGCGTGTTTTGGGGTTATTGATAAAACAACATGGAACAGGCCAATTTTCCAGGGCTGAACTCTGACCTGGAAGAGCTGCTGTTGGGGGAGTGGCTGGTTCGTGACCAGCAGGCCCTGGTTGTAGCTGGAGACACGGGTGGCAGTCCGGTTCTGATTGGACAACAGGATGTTCTTCCCATGATTCTCCAGGAACTGCATTGCGGTGGGAACCAGGAGAGCCTCGTTCTCACACTGAGAGAGAGAGAGAGAGACAGACAGTCAGAGCAGTTTCTCTTAAAACATTTAAAAATAGCGGCTTTAGAATATAATACAAGTTAATTCCCTCCGCTCCCCAGTCCCGTTCCCGTCTCACCGGAGTGGGCTCCTCTTCCTCCTCACTGCATACCTCTGAAGACAGGGAAGGGACCTTGGTGCCCTCAGCCTCGTCCAGAACAGTGGAGCTGACGACAGATACCGCTGTCACTCGACCGTACAGGTCAACCACTGCGTACACATTCTGAAACACACAGGCAGGGATCAGCGTGTGGAGACACAGCACTGCGTGCACATTCTGAAACACACAGGCAGGGATCAGCGTGTGGAGACACAGCACTGCGTGCACATTCTGAAACACACAGGCAGGGATCAGCGTGTGGAGACACAGCACTGCGTACACATTCTGAAACACACAGGCAGGGATCAGCGTGTGGAGACACAGCACTGCGTACACATTCTGAAACACACAGGCAGGGATCAGCGTGTGGAGACACAGCACTGCGTGCACATTCTGAAACACACAGGCAGGGATCAGCGTGTGGAGACACAGCACTGCGTGCACATTCTGAAACACACAGGCAGGGATCAGCGTGTGGAGACACAGCACTGCGTGCACATTCTGAAACACACAGGCAGGGATCAGCGTGTGGAGACACAGCACTGCGTACACATTCTGAAACACACAGGCAGGGATCAGCGTGTGGAGACACAGCACTGCGTACACATTCTGAAACACACAGGCAGGGATCAGCGTGTGGAGACACAGCACTGCGTACACATTCTGAAACACACAGGCAGGGATCAGCGTGTGGAGACACAGCACTGCGTACACATTCTGAAACACACAGGCAGGGATCAGCGTGTGGAGACACAGCACTGCGTACACATTCTGAAACACACAGGCAGGGATCAGCGTGTGGAGACACAGCACTGCGTACACATTCTGAAACACACAGGCAGGGATCAGCGTGTGGAGACACAGCACTGCGTACACATTCTGAAACACACAGGCAGGGATCAGCGTGTGGAGACACAGCACTGCGTGCACATTCTGAAACACACAGGCAGGGATCAGCGTGTGGAGACACAGCACTGCGTGCACATTCTGAAACACACAGGCAGGGATCAGCGTGTGGAGACACAGCACTGCGTGCACATTCTGAAACACACAGGCAGGGATCAGCGTGTGGAGACACAGCACTGCGTACACATTCTGAAACACACAGGCAGGGATCAGCGTGTGGAGACACAGCACTGCGTGCACATTCTGAAACACACAGGCAGGGATCAGCGTGTGGAGACACAGCACTGCGTACACATTCTGAAACACACAGGCAGGGATCAGCGTGTGGAGACACAGCACTGCGTACACATTCTGAAACACACAGGCAGGGATCAGCGTGTGGAGACACAGCACTGCGTGCACATTCTGAAACACACAGGCAGGGATCAGCGTGTGGAGACACAGCACTGCGTACACATTCTGAAACACACAGGCAGGGATCAGCGTGTGGAGACACAGCACTGCGTACACATTCTGAAACACACAGGCAGGGATCAGCGTGTGGAGACACAGCACTGCGTACACATTCTGAAACACACAGGCAGGGATCAGCGTGTGGAGACACAGCACTGCGTGCACATTCTGAAACACACAGGCAGGGATCAGCGTGTGGAGACACAGCACTGCGTACACATTCTGAAACACACAGGCAGGGATCAGCGTGTGGAGACACAGCACTGCGTGCACATTCTGAAACACACAGGCAGGGATCAGCGTGTGGAGACACAGCACTGCGTGCACATTCTGAAACACACAGGCAGGGATCAGCGTGTGGAGACACAGCACTGCGTGCACATTCTGAAACACACAGGCAGGGATCAGCGTGTGGAGACACAGCACTGCGTACACATTCTGAAACACACAGGCAGGGATCAGCGTGTGGAGACACAGCACTGCGTGCACATTCTGAAACACACAGGCAGGGATCAGCGTGTGGAGACACAGCACTGCGTGCACATTCTGAAACACACAGGCAGGGATCAGCGTGTGGAGACACAGCACTGCGTACACATTCTGAAACACACAGGCAGGGATCAGCGTGTGGAGACACAGCACTGCGTACACATTCTGAAACACACAGGCAGGGATCAGCGTGTGGAGACACAGCACTGCGTACACATTCTGAAACACACAGGCAGGGATCAGCGTGTGGAGACACAGCACTGCGTACACATTCTGAAACACACAGGCAGGGATCAGCGTGTGGAGACACAGCACTGCGTACACATTCTGAAACACACAGGCAGGGATCAGCGTGTGGAGACACAGCACTGCGTACACATTCTGAAACACACAGGCAGGGATCAGCGTGTGGAGACACAGCACTGCGTACACATTCTGAAACACACAGGCAGGGATCAGCGTGTGGAGACACAGCACTGCGTACACATTCTGAAACACACAGGCAGGGATCAGCGTGTGGAGACACAGCACTGCGTACACATTCTGAAACACACAGGCAGGGATCAGCGTGTGGAGACACAGCACTGCGTACACATTCTGAAACACACAGGCAGGGATCAGCGTGTGGAGACACAGCACTGCGTACACATTCTGAAACACACAGGCAGGGATCAGCGTGTGGAGACACAGCACTGCGTACACATTCTGAAACACACAGGCAGGGATCAGCGTGTGGAGACACAGCACTGCGTACACATTCTGAAACACACAGGCAGGGATCAGCGTGTGGAGACACAGCACTGCGTACACATTCTGAAACACACAGGCAGGGATCAGCGTGTGGAGACACAGCACTGCGTACACATTCTGAAACACACAGGCAGGGATCAGCGTGTGGAGACACAGCACTGCGTACACACTCTGAAACACACAGGCAGGGATCAGCGTGTGGAGACACAGCACTGCGTACACATTCTGAAACACACAGGCAGGGATCAGCGTGTGGAGACACAGCACTGCGTGCACATTCTGAAACACACAGGCAGGGATCAGCGTGTGGAGACACAGCACTGCGTGCACATTCTGAAACACACAGGCAGGGATCAGCGTGTGGAGACACAGCACTGCGTACACATTCTGAAACACACAGGCAGGGATCAGCGTGTGGAGACACAGCACTGCGTGCACATTCTGAAACACACAGGCAGGGATCAGCGTGTGGAGACACAGCACTGCGTACACATTCTGAAACACACAGGCAGGGATCAGCGTGTGGAGACACAGCACTGCGTGCACATTCTGAAACACACAGGCAGGGATCAGCGTGTGGAGACACAGCACTGCGTGCACATTCTGAAACACACAGGCAGGGATCAGCGTGTGGAGACACAGCACTGCGTGCACATTCTGAAACACACAGGCAGGGATCAGCGTGTGGAGACACAGCACTGCGTGCACATTCTGAAACACACAGGCAGGGATCAGCGTGTGGAGACACAGCACTGCGTACACATTCTGAAACACACAGGCAGGGATCAGCGTGTGGAGACACAGCACTGCGTGCACATTCTGAAACACACAGGCAGGGATCAGCGTGTGGAGACACAGCACTGCGTGCACATTCTGAAACACACAGGCAGGGATCAGCGTGTGGAGACACAGCACTGCGTGCACATTCTGAAACACACAGGCAGGGATCAGTGTGTGGAGACACAGCACTGCGTACACATTCTGAAACACACAGGCAGGGATCAGTGTGTGGAGACACAGCACTGCGTACTCATTCTGAAACACACAGGCAGGGATCAGCGTGTGGAGACACAGCACTGCGTACACATTCTGAAACACACAGGCAGGGATCAGCGTGTGGAGACACAGCACTGCGTGCACATTCTGAAACACACAGGCAGGGATCAGCGTGTGGAGACACAGCACTGCGTACACATTCTGAAACACACAGGCAGGGATCAGCGTGTGGAGACACAGCACTGCGTACACATTCTGAAACACACAGGCAGGGATCAGCGTGTGGAGACACAGCACTGCGTGCACATTCTGAAACACACAGGCAGGGATCAGCGTGTGGAGACACAGCACTGCGTGCACATTCTGAAACACACAGGCAGGGATCAGAGACTAAACGATACAATGAAATTAAATATACATCAAAAAATGATTGGTGGATACTTCAACATTTCATGCAACTATATAAACAGGGTTTATAAAAATAATTCTGGGGTTACAGTTACACAAAGTAAAAGTCAATAGCTCTGGTCAAAAGTTTTGCATCATCCCTCTATACAGAATGAACTGATTCTGCTTCATGAAGTCGAATGAAACCTGCTCGATAATGTTAACGCATTGAATCGCACGCCGCTTTGTAGCTTTCCACATACTGAAAAAAGTGAAGAAATCTAACATGAAATACTACTGTACTGCTATTATTGCTTTCGGTACAGACTTTTGCGATTTATCATTTTGTAGTTTCTTTGATTACATGATGTTAAATAAAATATCTAAATTCATGTATATATATTTCTATTTTTTAAATGATGTCTCAATCCTAAAATTCTGCCACAGCTGCAGTGTGTGTGCCCAGCTGGCTCTGGGCTCCGCGGTGGCTGCCTGGCTAGCTGGCTGGCTGGTACCTTGGCTACTGCAGTGGCAGCTGGGCCCATGTCCTCTCCGTCGATCAGGATGTGCATGGAGTCGTCACTGCAACGCTTCACACCAACACGATTCCCTACCTGCAGAGACACAGAGATCAATAAGCCACCTTCAGAGACAGAGCAGGGTAGAGAACTCCACTCTCCACACTGCAGAGCGCTCTAGCAGTATAGGAAAGAGAACTCCACTCTCCACACTGCAGAGCGCTCTAGCAGTACAGGAAAGAGAACTCCACTCTCCACACTGCAGAGCGCTCTAGCAGTATAGGAAAGAGAACTCCACTCTCAACACTGCAGAGCGCTCTAGCAGTACAGGAAAGAGAACTCCACTCTCCACACTGCAGAGCGCTCTAGCAGTATAGGAAAGAGAACTCCACTCTCCACACTGCAGAGCGCTCTAGCAGTATAGGAAAGAGAACTCCACTCTCAACACTGCAGAGCGCTCTAGCAGTATAGGAAAGAGAACTCCACTCTCCACACTGCAGAGCACTCTAGCAGTACAGGAAAGAGAACTCCACTCTCCACACTGCAGAGCGCTCTAGCAGTATAGGAAAGAGAACTCCACTCTCCACACTGCAGAGCGCTCTAGCAGTATAGGAAAGAGAACTCCACTCTCAACACTGCAGAGCGCTCTAGCAGTATAGGAAAGAGAACTCCACTCTCCACACTGCAGAGCGCTCTAGCAGTATAGGAAAGAGAACTCCACTCTCCACACTGCAGAGCGCTCTAGCAGTATAGGAAAGAGAACTCCACTCTCAACACTGCAGAGCGCTCTAGCAGTACAGGAAAGAGAACTCCACTCTCCACACTGCAGAGCGCTCTAGCAGTACAGGAAAGAGAACTCCACTCTCAACACTGCAGAGCACTCTAGCAGTTGTTCTCACCCTCAGTCGATCCAGGGAGCAGCCGTAGTTCTGTTTCTGCAGGGTTCCGTTCCGCCGGACCTCTGAGCCCGTGACCAGCCAGGTGACCTTTGTGCGGAGGTCAAGCAGGCATGCGGACAGGCTGGTGCAGGGGATGTCCGCCGGCTGCAGGGTGGTCAGTCCGATGTGGAGAGAGCCTGACCACCTCTCGTCCACCTCATCGATCTTCACCTGGAGAGAGAGAGAGACAGAGAGAGACAGAGAGAGAGAGAGAGCAGTCAAGATTAAAACTGGTGTTACAACTTCACAACAGCCCTACTGCACCCAGTCCTGGGGTTCAGAGCTCCCCTCAATGGAGTCTGTTATTATTATTAATATTGCAATGATCAGGAGCCAGGAGTTTGAGCAGGGTTACGAACTCACACTAGCCCTGCTGCTGCTGTACCCAGTCCTAGGGTTCAGAACTCCCCTCAATGAAGTCTAGTATTATTATTAATATTGCAATGATCAGGAGCCAGGAGTTTGAGCAGGGTCAGAAACTCACACTAGCCCTGCTCTGTGTGTGTGTGTCACTGATTTACCTCGAAGAGCTCGTCTGATTTGAGCTCCTTGATGCTGAAGACGATGCCGTGTGAGTATCCGCCCCCTCGCACAGCCTGGCAGCCCTCGCTCTGCAGCATCACATTCTTCCCGTGCTTACTGTGGAGCCGGTGAGCCACCCCCGAGACTGGGAAGAGAGAGAGAGACGGTGAACCAGGGACTGTCAGACACACACACTGTGAACCAGGGACTCTCAGACACACACACACACATTGTGAACCAGGGACTCTCAGAAACACAAACACTGTGAACCAGGGACTCTCAGAAACACACACACTGTGAACCAGGGACTCTCAGACACACACATTGTGAACCAGGGACTCTCAGAAACACACACACACACAGTGGAATACGGCGCTCCTCGTGACTCGCTCCCAGCCAGGACTGGCGAGTCAGGGATTGGAACCGCGCTGGCATGACTCGCCCTGCTCCCTCTCTGTGGCAGGGCTTTTATTACGGGAGCCACTGGGAGCCTGCAGCATCGTCTCACTGACCCCCCTTCCCCCCCCGCCCCCCCTCTCATGCAGCTAGCTCAGGTCAGTATGGTACCTGGAGAGTGAATGGGGAAGCTCTTCTCTGTGATGTTGCAGGTGGACAGACTGTTGTCCAGAGGGCCGGAGGAACTTGTGATGGCCACCTGGACACACTGACCGTACAGATCAATAACCGCAAACACCTCTGGAGAGAGAGAGAGGGAGAGAGAGAGAGAGGGAGAGAGAGAGAGAGAGAGGGAGAGAGATTTATCAGATTCACCAGTAGGAGGCACTGTGGCACACAGAGGGTTCCGAGGCGTAACTTGGATTGCCAGTTTTGCAGATTTGCCCCTGCACACCACGCGGCCGTGCCTTTACCAGGGGAGACCCTCTGGGACCCCTGTGCTCCCTTGACTGTGTGACTCCCCCCTGCACACCACAAGCCTGTGCCTTTACCAGGGGAGACCCTCTGGGACCCCTGTGCTCCCCTGACTGTGCAACTCCCCCCTGCACACCACAAGCCCGTGCCTTTACCAGGGGAGACCCTCTGGGACCCCTGTGCTCCCCTGACTGTGCAACTCCCCCCTGCACACCACAAGCCCGTGCCTTTACCAGGGGAGACCCTCTGGGGGGGGGCCCTACACTCCCCTGACTGTGCGACTCCCCCCTGCACACCACGCTGCCATGCCTTTACCAGGGGAGATCCTCTGGGGGGGGGGGGGGGTGACCCCCACATTCCCCTGACTGTGTGACTCCCCCTTGCACACCACTCAGAGGAGGTGAAGGCAGATTCAGAGACATCAGAGCGACAGTATGGGAGCAGCAGCCCCCTGACCTCCGCCCCTGCGCTCACCTTTCTCGGCGGGCAGCCCCGAGCAGGCCACGCCCTGGTCCACTCCGTTGATGTAGTAGTGCAGGTCTCCCGTGGCCGTGCGCATCATCCCGATCCGGGAGCCCGTGGTCAGGGAGTCCAGGTCGCAGCCGTAGTTGTTGCGCATGGTGTTCCCGTCCTGCATGATCGCCGTGCCGCTGCGGAAAACAACGCCTCTAGTTTACAGTGACGCTCAGGATCCGACGCTCGCAATAATCTGTTTATCGACAGCTTTTTAAAAAATTACAAAAGAACTAACTATTGCAATATCTATTATTTTTACAGCTTTTGATGAAATCGGTCTAACTCCTTTACAAGGCGGTCCTAGGAAACAGCAGCCCCCCCCCCCGCCCCCCAGTCATATCTCTCGTACTAAACATTACAAAGATGTATTCACAGTATGTTCCCTTAATGTAGTAGGTACTGGGTAAAACTGACTTTTTTTTTTTTTTTACCAGAACTGTAACATTTCTGCATGCTGCATTGGCTTATACAGCAGCTTGCACGTTTATTACCCTGTTGCTTCTGGAGATCTGATTTGCTGTGCGTACAAAATCAAACCACTGGTACAGAAAATCCTGGAAAATGTGTCAAAAACAGGCAAACTAGCGCTTGTCTAATTTAATAAGCTACAACGTGGAATTCATGTGAAACGATAAGAGAAAAGGCGCTCAGAGCCACACATTGTAAACCTTTATAGATGCTTCATTAAAGCACAGAGCTGTCTAACATTGTCACACACAAGTGCCTACTGTTTCTACATCGCTGTTTACCAAGTGGAAATTGAGATGCTCACTCCCTGTGGTTTTCATGCAGGTGGGTATATAAAAGGATGGAATTTATGAGGTGTTCTGAGACACACTGCCGCATCTCTTGATTTTTATACATTAAAAAAAAAAAAAAAAAAAAAAAAAAAATTCTCCCCAATTTGGAATGCCCGATTATTGTCTCCTGCCAATCTGTCATTTTTCGCACTGCGGATTCACAGAGAGGCCACCAGACCTATAGCGCTGGAGGACAACACAGATCTGAACTGCTCCACCGCTAAATCGCAGGCACCCTGTTGGCCACAGGGGTGCGCTGGTGCGCGGTGCCCCTGCCGACCTAATCCCTCCCTACCCGGACGGCGCTCGGTTGTGCTTGCAGTTGTGCGCCGCCCCCTAGGAACCCCGGGGGCAGGGTGGGCAGTGACACAGCCAGCGCGGTCTCTTGCCGATGGCTCGGCGTTCCTGCACTGCAGTGTTACCTGAGCATCCAGGTGTCGTAGTCGATGTCAGTCATGGTGTTGGGAAACTCCAGCTCACCTGGCCTGATCGCCGTCACTCCTGCGTTATTACAAAAAAAAATCACATGTCAGAAATCAACCAATCGCAATGAGGTATTTGTCCAAATTCCAGTGCATCACGTTCAGGGTGTAGATCTCAACCCTGTGCATAGAACACCATGGTGAATCCATTACTCAAAAACACACACGCACCAGTACACACACACACACTGACACACACACCTTTCAGAAAATGTTACTGGAATTGCATGAATAATAAGAAAGATGAATAATTAAATTGCTGAAATCTGAACAAGGTTTGGTCTGGATTCAATTATTAAACTGGTTCGGAGCTAACCCTACAGCGAAAGATTTTGCATCACCTACAATTTCGTTTTATTTAACATCAAAAAGAATAGTAGGGCAGTAGCATTCCATGTCAGATTTCAAAAACGTCAAGTTTTTGTCAGTTTGTAGCGAAGTAGACGGGAGAATTCGAGATGATAACGCCACATTATTTCTGCAGGTTTCATTCGACTGTACGAAACACAGTTAGTTGACCCTATAGGGTGATGCAAAGCTTTTGGCCGTAGCTGTAGTTCTGCTCTATAAAAGGGGGAGCCAGACTCCACACACCAGCCTCAATAGACCCGGACCAGCGATCCACCGTCTTCTGAATCACGATTTCAAAGAGCTCTCCGTCCCGCAGGGACCTGGCCAAGCAAAAGGACAGGAGAGAGTCAGCGCGAAGATTGAAAACTCACCAGTTACATATTTTAGTTGCACGCTTGTGCAGAACCGCCCCCCCCCTACACACATTTCTAGCACTGGCAGTAACGGTGCTGCGCTGTCCAAGCTGTGCAGGAGCGCCCCCTACCTGTTGGAGATGACGATGGCGTCGTTGAACTCACTCCTGCAGTTCTGTCTCAGGGCGGTCCGGCCCCCGTTAGTGATGACAGCATTGCTGCCGTGGAGACGATGGAAGCGAAGGTCATTGGCCGACACCACTGAGCAAGGGCTGCTGGGAGACAGCTGGTTGTTGCCCTCGGAGACATCGTCAGGGAGGGGGGGCAGATCCGCTGGAAGTGAAAACCAGCATGTTTTTATAATAGGCATTACAGAAGAAATTACAAAAAAAAAAAGAATTGTTCAAAGTTTGCAGGGCACAGGGCTGCATTGCAGAGTACTGCAGTGTGAGGCGTGACAGATTGCACAGTGGTGTGTTGTACGATGCAGTGCTGTGTTATTGCAGTGCAGTGGCTCCCAGCCCTTACCCATGTCATCCATGATGGTAGCCTGGGCTGCCTGCCCATACAGATCCACCACGGCATACACGCTGGGGGGCACATTCCAGGCGGCGGGACCCTGAGCCACTCCGTTCACAAAGAAGTGCAGACTGCCATCGTCCTTCCGTACCACTCCCACTGTGTCACCCGCCTGGGGAGAGGGGAGGGAGAGGAGCGGCCACCATCAAAATCAACCTCATAGTCAACCAGACAAACAGTGAGGCTAGAGCCTTCATCAGTGTTACTGAAACTAGAATAGACCGAGTCAAGCAGAGCAGCGTTTGGGCTCTAGTGCCTTCATCAGCGTTACTGAAACTAAACAGAGTCAAGCAGAGCAGCGTTTGGGCTCTAGTGCCTTCATCAGCGTTACTGAAACTAAACAGAGTCAAGCAGAGCAGCGTTTGGGCTCTAGTGCCTTCATCAGTGTTATTGAAACTAAACTGAGTCAAGCAGACCAGCGTTTGGGCTCTAGTGCCTTCATCGGTGTTACTGAAACGAAACTGAGTCAAGCAGACCAGCGTTTGGGCTCTAGTGCCTTCATCAGTGTTACTGAAACTAAACCGAGTCAAGCAGAGCAGTGTTTGGGCTCTAGTGCCTTCATCAGTGTTACTGACACTAAACTGAGTCAAGCTGCAAGATCCTCAACTAGTGCCTTCAAATCAGCAAAATAGAGAACAATATAGGAAATAAATACACAGAAGTCAGGTAGGCAAACATTAGGGCTAATACTCACAACATGTGTCTACTGATTAAATATCTCAGAAGTTTTACCAAAAGACAAAAAGGATCTTAAAGGATCCCAGTGATTCAGCATCAACAGCACAGTTAGGTAACCCATTCCATCCCCTCACCACTCTCTGTGTGAAGCAGCGTCTCCTTCCCTCTGTCCGGAGCCTATCCCCAGCTGTGTCCGGTGGTCCTGGTTCCTGTGCTGGGCTTACCTTCAAGCGGTCCAGGTTGTGTCCGTATTCGTCCAGGATCGTGGTTCCGTTGTGCATGACTCCGTTCCCGGTCATCATCCAAGTACCTGCAAAGCAGGAATGTCAATCAATCAATCGATCAACCCCTTTATAATAACAGTATAATAATTAGCTTAATCAGACCTTTGCCATTGTTTTCAGCTCTTAAACAGTTGCAGAGTTCAAGTTACTTATAAAATGTTATAGCCAACTTCAAATCTACAACTCCTTAACAGCTGAAAACAATTAAAAAGGGTCTAATTAGGCAAGCGATCAGTTCAATTAAGGAGCTAGTTAAGTAATTAAGTAACTGGACCAGGGTTGAGAACCACTGCCAGCATAGCAAACAACATGAAAACACAATGATCAAGGGGTACAGTATTGCAGTACCGCGCGCAGGTGTGTCTCACTAGACTAGGAATGGGTTAAACTACTTTGCAAGGGGAGTCTTACTTCCAGCCCTGCAGTGTCACTGCAGTTTAACATCACTAGACTAGACTAGACTGGAGTTACATTGCCACTGCAGTTTGACTGAACTGGAATTGCATGGCAGGCATTGAAATAAGACTCCTATTGCAGTTTGATCCATTCCTGGTTTTGCTTCTAGTTTTCAGTCGGCCACACCTGAGCTCGCTACCTGCACACACTGTGGCTGATCAAGCTTGCATTAAGACCTGGAATGGGTGTAACGGCTACGCAACAGAAGTCTTATTCCCATCCCTGCAATGCAATTCCAGTTCATTCGAACCACGGTGGCAAAGTAACTCTAGTCTAGTCTAGTGATGTTAAACTGCAGTGACAATGCAGGGCTGGAAATAAGACCCCCTATTACCCAGCCCTGTGGGCGGGAGTCTCGGATCACGGGGGCAGTACCTGAGCGGAGGTTGGTCATGGTGGAGGGCAGCTGCAGGTAGGCGGGGTTGTGGGTGGTGACTCCGATCTCGATCGACCCCGCCCACTTGTCCACCATCTTGTCGATGCGCACCTGGAAGACCTCGTTGCTGCGCAGGGGGCGGGCGCTCAGGACCACGCCGTGGTTGAAATCGTCCGTGGCACTGCGGAGAGATCGGCGGCCGTGAAACGTTTGTGAAACTCCAATTCCAGTTCTGTTGTGTTCCATTACAGTGAGTTACTGTGACGCCGCAGTAACTGCATTGATAATCACTCCAGGTAGTAACGATCGTGTTGACTGTGTCTATTCTACCCAGCAGGGATCACGGGTACAAACATACTAGAGAACGTTTATCAAACAAAACGGGGGGAGAGTCACTGAGAGTGGTTGAAAATCCGAGAACGTTCTCTCAGTGTAAAACACAACATGGCGCTGTGAGCGACTCAGCCTGGAAAGGGGAGGCGACTGGAATTGAACAATTATACAGCAATTACAACTGACCGCAGGTCTGTCAGAGGCACAAGGCGCTAGCAGGGGTCTCCTACCCCTGGTCCTGGGGGGCTGCTGTCCCTCCTGTTTTTTGTTCCAGCTGCACTCTAAAATACCTAACCTTCGCGCTGATTAGAAGCTTAATTGGTCCAAGTAATTTAGGGTACAGTTGGAACAAAAACCAGACGGGACACCGGCCCTCCGGGACCAGGACTGGACACCCCCGTTGCTAAAAGGATCGCAGCCAACCAAACAACTCCCTCAATGTCCATTTTCAACTCCCATATGTGTTTCTTTCACAACTGCACAGCTGAGGCCTCTAAACAGGGACGGAAATAAGGCTCCCGCTGCAGTGCAATTCGAGCCATTCCTGGTTTTACTAGGAGTTTAAGGAGATGCACCTGAGCTTGTTGCCTAGAAACACGCTGTGGCTAATCAAGCTGGTGGTAAAACCCAGAGTGGGTGAAAACGCAACGGGAGTCTTATTCCCAGACCTGGTCCTCTCAAAGGCGCAGTTTAGTATGAAAAGAGACAGTATCCCGGCCCAGCCTTTCCACATCAGCAGCAAGCAGCTCACACTGCAGGGGCCACAGCACTTGTGAGAGAGACTGCTCGTTGACACAAAACAGTTTCAGGTTTCCGTTCTCCCAGACCCCGGGACT
>NC_054577.1:2749616-2752116 GCF_017654505.1 Polyodon spathula
GTCCCTTCTTGTTGGTGGAAGACTTTTCTGACGGTTCTGGCTCAGGATTCTCCTCCTCTTCCTCCGCCTCCTCCTCGTCCCTTTTCTCTTCCCCAGTTTCCACCTCCCCTTCTTCCCCCTGCTCGCAGCTTTGGAGGAGCTTCTTGGGTCTGACCGCCGCCAGTGGAGCCGGCGGTCCCTTCTGTGGCGCCTCTCTGCAGACGGCCTCGTGGGACTGCAGCCGCTTGTTGTGGATGAACGCTCTGCCGCAGTGCCTGCAGGAGAGCGCCCGGTCGGCCCTGTGCAGTTTCAGGTGAGTGCTCAGGGAAGAGGGGGAGCTGAAAGAGCGCTTACACACCCTGCAGAGGAACCCCTTCGCGGAAGGACGGGCTGGGCCGAGATGCTCAGGTAGCGGCGGCGGCAGCAGCAGCCCTTCTGCTGTTGAATTTGCACCAGCGAATCTGTCTTCGGGCGCGGGGTCATCGGCAGCTTTTCGGACGGCCGTTTCGCTGTTGTTACCCATTCCTTTGAATGCGGCCGTGCTCAGAGTGAACAGTATCTTGGCCGTTTCCGCGGTAGACCGTTCGGAGTCGAAGTTTTCAGCGTAGTTCTCGGCTGCGGGGCTGAGTCCCGTGTCTCTCGTCGTCCTGGAAGGGATGTTGGATGTCTCTGGAGGAAAGGGCTGAAGGCCAGCGGCGGTCGGTACAGCGCCCTGCTGGGGAGGAAGTAAATGTGAAACACTTTGGAACTGAGGAATGGGGGAGGAAGGCTGGTGCGACTCTGAGTCCTTCCTTGCTGGGGCCGTCAGGTCCACGGGAGACAGAGATTGAAGCACGGCCCCGGGGTTGAGTTGCTGCTGCGTCTGCTCTGATGCTGAGGCCGCCATCCTCCACCCCGAGTTCGCGGAGTCCTCCGGCCCGTTGTAGGAAGACACTTGCTGCTCGTTTCCCCCGAGAAACCTTGGCGCAAAGTTGCAGGGGAGCTCCGAGGGCTGAGCTGTTGTGGTCGTCACGCTGGCTGCTTTGATGCCTGCCTTGCTGGGTTTGCCCCTCTGTTGTTCCTCCACTATGTTCTCCAGGAAGGGGATCCCCAGCCTCTTCCCGGCTTTGGCAAGCTCCTTGGTACGCTTGAAACTGCGGAGGTAGACCCTGGAGGTGTACATGTAATCCAAAACATCCGCAAAAATATCTGCCTTCAGCTCCGGCAACTCAAGGACCCGCTCGCTCTGGAGGGGGGCGTGAAGTGGAGGAGAGGAGGAGAGCAGTTCTTTGAAGTACAGGCTGCAGGCAGACAGGATGTTCTGGTGAGCCCTGAACTTGGATTCCCCCGCGATGAGTGTGATGTCACAGAACAGTCCGCCACATGTGCGCTGGTTGTTCAGGCGCGAGAGGAGGGCGCTGGGATGGCCAGAGTCCAAGGCCTCTGCCATGGACACCATGATGTTGCCCCGAAACCTGCTGATTTAAAAAAAGAAAATATCAGATGTTTTTCTCCAAAGTGACTTACAAAGCTGGGGGAGGGGAGGGGAGTGAAATATGCATCAACAACAACAGAGCTGAGAACCTTCTGGTCACAAGCCATTTTCTTTAGCCACTGGATCACCAAAGCCTCCTAATTCAGAATAATTATCCATCTGTTCTCAGTAAGTGCTTAATCCTCTACAGCGTCACAAGGCAGGACCACACCCTGGACAGGACGCCAGTCCATCGCACACTGAGGGCAATTTAGAGTGACCAATCAATCTGACCAGCATGTTTTTTTGGACTGTGGGAGGAAACCCATGTGAACATGGGGAGAACATGCAAATTCCCTAGGCCAGATTTGAACCCAGGACCCTGGCACTGTGAGGGAGCAGTGCTAACCTCCACGCCCCTGTGCCGCCCTATTTAAAACTCTTTAAAACAGAGTTAGAACAAATTATAGCCACCCTTGCACACAGGAAGCATGCGTAGAGCCAGTGTGAGTCTCCACAACCCTGCTTATGGCCCAGGTGAGTGTGCCTCAGGAGTGGCCATGTGGACACCAAGGCCAAGGCCTGCGAAACTCTTTTCACACAGACCACCCAGAGCTACCAGCTTGAGATGACTCGTCATTGAAAAATAATAAAATAAAAAATAACACTATTAATAATAATAATAATAATATTTTTTTACTTGTATCCTGCTGCCACATGATTCTATTTCAATAACTCAGATTTTACCAAATTGTAAAACCTTTTATTAGCCAAATCCATGGTCGTCCCTATCATGGGAGTGAGTCTGACACAGCAAGGAATATCAGGAATATCAATCGGGGCTTTTCAAAACTAGAGTGTGGAGCTTGTAGACTCTGCAGTGAAAGTATAAATTCAAGTGAGAAAAAGGGGAACGGCAGCCATGACCAAAAGTTTTGCATCACCCTATAAGAGGCTGTGTGGTCCAGTGGTTAAAGAAACAGGTTTTTAACCAGGAGGTCCCTGGTTCAAATCCCAGCTCAGCTCACTGACTCCCTGTGTGTGACCCTGAGCAAGTCACTGAACCTC
>NC_054577.1:2757116-2767533 GCF_017654505.1 Polyodon spathula
TGATTGATTGATTGATTGATTGATTGATTGATAATAGTACATTAGTATTTCGTGTTAGATTTCGAGGTGTCACGTTTTTTTTTTTGTCAGTGTTTCGTTAATTATCTGGAAAGCAAAGCCGTGTGAATTTCAACATGTTGACATTAGTCTACAGGTTTCATTTGACTTCATGAAGGAGTTCGTTCTAGATAGAGGGCGACGCTAAACTTTTGGCCAGAGCTGCAGACACTGTGGCGTTCAGAGATTTAACATTCGAAAGAGCCCTGACCTGGAAGTACTTCAGTGTGGAGCGCTGGTCCTGTCGCGAGGGTCTCTCCGCAGAGGAAGTGACCCCGGCCCCATTCAGAGCTGGCTCAGAGCGTCTGTGAAACAAAGCAGAGACACTCATAGCGCTGGCTGCTGCTGTACATCTACAGACAACAAGCGAGACAGAAGGACAGAACTGGGAAGATACAAGCGTGACGCATCCGGACTCAGTTTGTTTTTTCATTGCAGAAAAAGAGTTTCTCATTTCTCAGTCTGGTGACGAGACATCTTTTGCTGCTACCCTAATAAATGTTTCCCGCAGTAAAAGCACAGCAAAGTGTAATGAAGCACAATGAAAGCATGGTAAAGCACAGAGAGGTTTGGTAAAGCAGAGGGAAGCATTGTAAAGCACAGAGAGGTCTGGTAAAGCACAGGGAAGCATTGTAAAGCACAGAGAGGTCTGGTAAAGCATAGGGAAGCATTGTAAAGCACAGAGAGGTTTGGTAAAGCAGAGGGAAGCATTGTAAAGCACAGAGAGGTCTGGTAAAGCACAGGGAAGCATTGTAAAGCACAGAGAGGTCTGGTAAAGCATAGGGAAGCATTGTAAAGCACAGAGAGGTCTGGTAAAGCATAGGGAAGCATTGTAAAGCACAGAGAGGTGTGGTAAAGCATAGGGAAGCATTGTAAAGCACAGAGAGGTCTGGTAAAGCACAGGGAAGCATTGTAAAGCACAGAGAGGTCTGGTAAAGCATAGGGAAGCATTGTAAAGCACAGAGAGGTGTGGTAAAGCATAGGGAAGCATTGTAAAGCACAGAGAGGTGTGGTAAAGCATAGGGAAGCATTGTAAAGCACAGAGAGGTGTGGTAAAGCATAGGGAAGCATTGTAAAGCACAGAGAGGTCTGGTAAAGCACAGGGAAGCATTGTAAAGCACAGAGAGGTCTGGTAAAGCACAGGGAAGCATTGTAAAGCACAGAGAGGTGTGGTAAAGCATAGGGAAGCATTGTAAAGCACAGAGAGGTGTGGTAAAGCATAGGGAAGCATTGTAAAGCACAGAGAGGTCTGGTAAAGCACAGGGAAGCATTGTAAATCAGATTGGTACAGCAAAGCATATTATTTTTTTTAAACTTGGTAAACTACAGGCTATGCAGGCTATGATAGTATACCAGCATGTGCCACAGGATCAAGGCCATTGTGCAATATTTGTTCTGAATCCATTGTATTGTTGTCTGCCAATGACTGAAGCAAGACGTTCCCTGGAATTATAACAGACTCCTGACAGAGGTTGTTTTTTTGTTTTTTTCTCTGTAAGGCTGAGGAGTCTCTTTTTGAAAAACGCAGAAGGAGTGTGCGAATTTTCTGGCAGGCTATATCTCTGAAAAAATTAATACATAAAAGGCTAAATCAAATTAATTAGCTCCCAAGACAGCCACTCGCACAGACTGTACGCAGAAGGTGGGGGAAAAAAAAAAAAAAAGATTTCATGAAGGAAATACTAATCTACGTCAGCAGAACTAAGTGAGTGTCAAACAGATGGATGAGCTGGAGAGGAACCAGAGGAAACACAAACACTACAGGAGTCTGGAGCGCCTCCCTCGAGGTGACCAGGCAGAAACCAGCAGTGCGAACTGGGTAGAGACAAGGGACTGGGAGGGAGGGAGTGTGGCTCTACTGGTTAGAGCTGAGGAGGGACTGGGAGGGAGGCAGTGTGGCTCTAGTGGAGCTGAGGAGGGACTGGGAGGGAGGGAAGCAGTGTGGCTCTAGTGGAGCTGAGGAGGGACTGGGAGGGAGGGAAGCAGTGTGGCTCTAGTGGAGCTGAGGAGGGACTGGGAGGGAGGGAGGCAGTGTGGCTCTAGTGGAGCTGAGGAGGGACTGGGAGGGAGGGAAGCAGTGTGGCTCTAGTGGAGCTGAGGAGGGACTGGGAGGGAGGGAGGCAGTGTGGCTCTAGTGGAGCTGAGGAGGGACTGGGAGGGAGGGAGGCAGTGTGGCTCTAGTGGAGCTGAGGAGGGACTGGGAGGGAGGGAAGCAGTGTGGCTCTAGTGGAGCTGAGGAGGGACTGGGAGGGAGGGAAGCAGTGTGGCTCTAGTGGAGCTGAGGAGGGACTGGGAGGGAGGGAATGTTGTTCTAGTGGGTAGAGCTACTGCAAAACAGATAAAAAATTGCAGGTATGTTCTATTTCACACTTACTGGGAGATAATACTAATACTAATAATACTAATAGGTGACTCAGTTAAGAACGGGCTGCATTGAATGAACAGGGTCATTGTTTAAGTGCTTGTCCTCAGCTAACAGCTGATGCGATAGCTGTCAATGCTAATGAAGCAGTAATACATGAAACAGGAGGCTGATGCCTGCTGTTGACAGCAGTGGCCATGTGGGGGTTGTTATTGTAGTTATATGGCTGGGAAGATAAGTAGGGTTTATTTTCCAGGTCTGGGTTTCTCATTTTCCAGTATTAAATTCTGGTGAATGCGTGCCTTCATTTAAAGGCAAATACAGCTCTGGCCAAAAGGTTTGCATCCATATATATATGTGTGTGTGTGTGTGTGTGTGTGTGTGTGTGTGTGTGTGTGTGTGATGCAAAACGTTTTAGATATTTCATTTCGTTTTTGTTATGTCAGACAGTAGGGCTACCGCATCGATGTTGTGATGCATTGATGCTTGTAAACGTACTTTTTTAAATAGCTCTATAGGGGCATACAGATAGGTTGGCCGCAGCTGTAGATCCCTAATACATGTCGTGGAGACCCAAAGCAAGCTTCTGAGACAAGTGCCGTGTCATCATAACGTAATCTTGTGAGCTTTTAACAATTAAACAAGTTGTTTTCACCAGGTCGTTACAGTGCTTCACAGTGCTGTGCTGTGTGTGTACAGAGAGACAGACAGACAGACAGATAGGAGAGCTATAGAGCGATAGATAGACAGACAGACAGACAGATAGATAGATAGATAGACAGACAGATAGATAGATAGATAGGAGAGCGATAGATAGACAGAGCGATAGAGACAGACAGATAGACAGACAGACAGACAGATAGATAGATAGATAGACAGATAGATAGACAGACAGACAGACAGACAGACAGATAATTAGCTCTGTCTATCTATCCTTCGATATCTCGCTATCTACAGACAGATCTGTCTAGATAGTGTCTAGATATCTAGATCTATCTATCTAGGAGAGCCTCTAGAGCTATAGACAGACAGACAGATAGATAGACAGACAGATAGATAGACAGATAGATAGATAGAGATAGATAGATAGACAGACAGATAGACAGACAGACAGACAGATAGATAGGAGAGCTATAGAGCGATAGATAGACAGACAGACAGACAGAGATAGACAAGATAGACAGACAGACAGATCGGACGACAGACAGATAGGAGAGCTATAGAGAGCGATAGATAGCGATAGACTGATAGACTAGATGTTATAGGAGAGCTATCGATAGATAGTCTATATAGACAAGCAGACAGACAGACAGACAGATAGGAGAGCGATAGAGAGATAGATAGACAGACAGACAGACAGACAGACAGATAGATAGATAGATAGATAGAGAGCGATAGACAGATAGATAGATAGATAGATAGATAGATAGATAGATAGATAGATAGATAGACAGATAGATAGATAGACAGATATATAGATAGATAGATAGGAGAGCGATAGACATAGACAGATAGATAGATAGAGGCTCTTTAAACAAGATTTCACTGTGCTTTTCACTATGCCTCTGTGATTAATGAGGCAGTGTGGTCTAATGGTTAAATTCCAGGGGCTTCTCATTAGAAGGTCATGGGTTCAAATCCCACCGCTAACACTGTGTGTGACCCTGAGCGAGTCTCTTCACCTCCTTGTGCTCAGCGGATGAGATGTTAAATCAATCTCCTATTGGAAGTGACTCTGCATATAATGCACAGTTCACAGCCTGCCTCTGTAAAGCACTTTGCGATGGAGGTCCACTGTGAAAGGCGCTATATAAAGATAGATATTATACTTTTATAAAAGAGGTGCTAGCGTCACATGACATCCTGGAATGAAGCAATCACCCTTTTCACTGCGCTCCAGGAATGTTGCGTACGTTTTGTATGTAAATTTTCCGTGTCGAGCAAAAAAAAAAAAACAAAAAAAAAACAACCAAAAACAAAACAAACTAACCTTTGAAGATAAAAAAAAAGAAAAACTAAGTCAGATTGCGTTTAGAGAGACGTTTGTTTGGCTGCGCAGAGCCATCGTGTGCTTGGGACTTACTGCACAGCCAAGGGGGAATAATCGACAGCGCTCTCTCGAAACAAATCCGTGCCAGTCAGAGAGCTGCTAGGGGGGGGGGTCATGTGGACCCCTGTACCCCTGCCCCCCTGTCAAGGAATGTGACACTGAATCTTTTCCGGCCGGTCCACTTGTCTCAGCGCCGCGGTTCTCAGAAGCTGACATCGACACGGACACTGAATACGACGGGTCAATGACAATCGGTTGAGAAGGTCATGTTAAAAGAAACTCTTCCAGATTTTTTTTTGTGCCTGTTTTGCTGCGCAGGGGGGGGGGGGGGGGGGGGGGGGGGGGGGGGGGCGAGTTCAAGGTGGTGCATCGGTTTCAAAGAACAAAGTTTCTTCCAATTTAATATATTATTGTAAAAAAAAAAAAATTAATCAATAAATATTCCGTTAAGTAAAAGCAAATTTCGTTTGAAAAAGGTACATAACAACCCTGAAACGTACTTCAATTTTTTTACTTAAAGAAAACGCTCCTCAAGTTCCCAACGGACAAAAGTTTGCGGTCGCGGCGGCAGCTCTCGCCCGTCGAGAAGCCTCCTGCACCAGCCAGGTCAGATAGGATCCATCTACCCCTTGGCGTCAACACAGGGGCATCACCAACCCTAGACAACGTACTTCTATTCCTCTGAATAGGAAACTCCGGCAGCGCCTGACCTTATTATATAATAATATAATAACATAGCACCCCCTCCTGCACCAGCCCAGGCCAGCCCAGCTCAGCCCAGCCCACCGCCCCACCCACCTAGCCCTGGCATGCATGCACAAGAACAAGTCCATTCCCCAGCTCCCCTTGGCTCAGTGTGCAGCTAACGTCCCGGGAAAGAAGGGGGTTTCCTGGGGGTCTCTTACCTGCAGTCGGACAGTGGGAGCACTGTTTCCGAGGGATCTCGAGTCTCCTTTCCAAAATGGAGTCCCTTGTTCCCCTGTGCTGTGCATGCTCAATGCCTCTCTCTCTCTCTCTCTCTCTCTCTCTCTCTCTCTCTCTCTCTCTCTCACAGAGGCAAGCACTGACATCATCAGAACTCAATGTGCCTGTCTTGCCAGCCTCCCTCCCTCATACTCAAGGTTTATTTAGGGACAGGCAAGGCTGCACTGAAAAAGACAAACACACACAGCCAAACACACACTCACACAGACAGACAGATGCACTCACACACACACACACACACACAGACAGACAGACAGACAGATGCACTCACACACACACACTCACACAGACACACTCACTCACACAGACAGACAGACAGACACACATGCACCTCCACCTGTCACAGTGGGAGGCTGACCCAAGTTTCTCCAGCGTTTCCGTGCACATGTCTGGGATACTGAGCGGTGCCACCGTGGTTTCTCCTCCAGGGAAATTACACTAATCTATGAAGCTGATTCGAGTTACTGCGCTGCACTGAGCTCCTGCTGCTAATCGTTTTAAGTTTAAATGTCACACAAGTGTTAAACGATTAGAATTCAGCCTAACCAATACAGGTGTCAGCTTTTGTGTTCTGATAGTAGGTCATGATTTTGCAGTTTCTTTGATTGCATGATGTTAGATAAAAAATCTATATATAATGTCTCAATCCTAAAATTTTTGGCCACAGCTGTGAATTCGTGGTCCTCTGGTTTTCCAGCCTGCCATACAGACCCTCATACACGTTCGGAAACAAATTCATTAAACAGATAAACTAAATCTTGCTGGTGCAGTGGTTAGAGAAAGAGGTTTGATACCCGGGACGCTCAAATCCCAGCTCAGTGACTCCCTGCGTGTGTGAGACCCTGAACGAGCCACTGAACCCTAGTCTCTGGAAGTTTCTTTGGATAAGAGCATCTGCTAAATTATAATAATAATTAATAAGTCTGCCATAACATCAAAACACTGAATAAAAATTTGAAAGGAAAGTCAGCATCCTATGAAAGGCACTAGCTTAGACATGTGTCTTCTCTATATATCTCAGTTTCTTATGATCTCCAATTAACTTGAACGTAATTTGAACCGGAGCCTCCTGCAACCTGCATCTTCGCCTCTCACCAGCAGAGGGTGCTGTCGTGGAGAATTTAGATTATTATTATTTTTTGTTTAAGTGTGCAACATGAAAATCTTCCCCATATAGCAAAATAAAAGCAAACTGGACTTCAGGTGTAATAATCAAGATCAAAATCTATGTACGGGTGTGTGTGTGTGTATATATATATATAGTAAATTATTAATTTGAATTCCAGGTGTCTGGGTTACAATGTGCAAGGCAGTGCAGGGTGACAATGCTAGATGAATATGGATTTACAGTACAGTTTACAGCAAGTAACTTTTTATTTTACACACAGTGTGTCCCAGTATAGAAGGCTAAATATAGAAGTTTTTATCAATTGTTAATTCGGTACCCTTGCAAATGGATACTAATTCAGAAATAAAAACTGCTTTTAATCGGACACATGACAAAGCTCCATTTTGTGACTGTGTGTGGGTCAGCAAGCCCTATTCCACTGTGGACCACAAGAGGGCGACAAAGCCCATAAAATATCGCTTCGGTTATTATATCAGTGTTTGAAGATGTAGAAAAATAAATGTAACTTGGGCCATTTAAACGATGTCGGGGTTTCTCCTATACTTTGTGTGATAATTATGCTTACCTAAGAACATACTGCGAAGTACTAGGTGGTACGTTTTAAAATAACCACCTAATATTAACATATCATAAAATAATTTAAAAATAATTAACTATTAATGATTAAGTTTATATAAAAAAATTTACACACACACGAAATAATCACACAGAGCACAATGGTATTAATCTTTAGTAAACAGTCTTTATTGAATTCATCACACAAACCCATCAAGACGTTTATTAACATGGAAGTACTTTCAAGTTCTGTTGCTGCGCCCCTCAAAAACAAAACCAAAAAAACCCAACCCTGTCATTTTACTGTGATTTTTGTTTTTATTGACTCTTAAAGCACTTTGAGATTCTGTTGTACAAAAAGGCTCTTTGCAAATAAATAAACTTTTAAAAAGAAAAACAAAAAAAAATCATGAATTGACAGTTCACGAAACCTGCTTCGGCCTCTTCGTTCTCGTGAACTTAAATAAAAAATAAGACAAAGAGAGACTGACTTACAGATTCACCACCTTCAAATAATGCCGGAGGTGAACAGTTCTGAATCGTTCGCGGTTTCCTGTTCTGCCAGTTTTCCAGCACGAGAGCAGCAGGGAAAGCACAGGGTGTTTGGATTAATCAGCTACGAATTAACAAACGAACAAAAAACCCAGAATGTGAACGTCAAGAGAAACTTCAGCCCAGACTTTATCATTTCACAAACATCTCTGCAATGTTATCAACACAGACACCTGGTAAGCTGATCACGTGACCAAACCATTTAAACGACTATACTGGTTTTACTAACAGAACCACGACGAGAACAGTGAATACTGCCAACCTCAGAGGATCTTTTAACGCCCCCAACCGCACAGTGGGCTCCGGCGTTTGTCGTTCAAGTGGTTTCTTCTTAAAACACATTTTTTTGAGAGCGACTCGGTATCATGAGGCAAAAACAGACCATTTGGGGTGAGCGAATCCGATCTGCCGGTACATTTTAAGCCCTGTTGCTAAAATAAGGAAGTTGGCATCATTTTATTTAAGGAAGTGTCCTTTGTTCCTTAAAAGGACAAGGCAGATTCCGGGTAGAGTGGTCATTACCCCAGTCCTCTGTCTAACGGAGACTGTCACTGTCAGTCACATAATTCTGCTATCCTTGCTCTTAAAATACTGCCTTTTCAACAAAACTTTACAATCTTTAAAAAAAATAAAATAAATAGTGGCTTTAAAAATGCAGACATACATTTCAAACAAGCCTCAGCGATCTGGCCCAAAACCTACCCTAAAAACGCATTTTAAAAAAATGTCTATTTGTTTTCAAACAGCGTTAGTACCCTCTGCAGCATTTACTGGTCTTTTCAAATCCCAGCTCAGCCACTCACTCCCTGTGTGTGTGACCCTGAGCGAGTCACTGAACCTCCTTGTGCCCCGTCCTTCGGACGAGACGCCAAACAAACGAGGTCCTATTGGAAGAGACTCTGCAGCAGCCCCTGACTCACTGTGTGTGAGACCCTGAGCGAGTCACTTCACCTCCTTATGCTCCGTCCTTCGGACGAGATGTAAAGCAAACGAGGTCCTATTGGAAGAGACTCTGCAGCAGCAGCAGCATTTGTTGATGATGCAGAGTTCACCGCCCTACTCTCAAGTCGCTTTGGATAAAAGCATCTGCTAAATGCTAAATTACTAATTATTATTATGATTAATAATAATAATAATTTGTGTTATAAAGTATTAATTTGCATGCACACAGATTACGAGTCATAGAATAAAACCAAGGAAAACAGCGAACCTGACAAAGGCATCACATCAGAATGAATTGCATCTCCTCCCTTTGCTTCAGAAACTCTTGTGTTTGAATATACAGTCTGTAACCCCAGAGTCAAACAGCAACACTGCAGAATGGATCAAAAGGTTATACCTAGCTAGTGTTCAATCAAAGTGAACCCACAATCCAGGGCCGCTGCCTCACATGGACCGGACCTTGCTTTCTGTACAGAGCAAAGCGTGACTCTACTCTTCCATCACAGCGACTGTGAATAACTGCACACAATTCTGGCAAGACACTAACACACAACAACAAAATAACAATGTAGGGACACACACCACTACTCCCTGGCTATACCTGAAAAGGGAGGAGGCTGAACCTCGGGAGTCAACGCAGCATCACACAAGCAGCATCAAACCGTCTGTCTGCTCACATACTGAACACAAAGGCTGACAGACGAACCTGGATTACGAGTCTTGCACAACAATACTGTTCCCCTGCCGTGTTTAACGCCAATGATTTTTTTTTATAAACCAAAACGTATATAAAATTATTAAATCGCCAGCATAGAAGGATTTGTGCAATTAAAATCTTAAACACGCCACCCCCCTTCCCGCAGCTGCAAATCTTGCTAAAACTGCAATAGGATTATTGTGTAGCTCCGTCGAGGAGTTGCACAATAATCCACACACAGAGGTATCCACAACTAGCGTCCATGCTGTTACGAAAACTGAAAACCTGCTTCCGTCTCGAGTGAAATAACGCGTTTTGCCAGTTTAAGAATACACGTGTTCTTAAATTTCAATTGTATTATTAATAATAACATGTATTTATAAATCCGTTTTTTCGACGGCTTCCAGGCTTGTCTGTCCTCCCCGGGTTTGGCAAACAATCCCCACACAAACGCGACTCCCTTGTCGTTGTTGTTGTTGTTGTTGTTGTTGTGTCATTACAGAAGAGTAATGAACTTAAAACCGTACAGAAGTACAGCAGAAAAAAACAAAACAAAACAAAAAAAAATTGACAAAACAAGGACTTTGTTGTGTTCATTCTGTTCCTTTTGAATGAACGCATTAACGCTAGAGGTACAAAAACAACTGCGTATAAATTGCGATTTAAAACATTGTTCAAACTGACGGTTTTAAATGTGTAATATAAAAAATTATACTGCCATATACACTATTATATTATATATACACACACACACACACATTAGAGTGTGTCGCCGACACAAGTGATTTGATATATTGTCTGATCCAGGAGGGGTGCGCACCTTTCACTAAACTTACAGGACTGGTTCCTCCCCACCGTGGAAAAACAAGAAATACGTCATTAATGCTACACAGAAATTATATATGTCAATCTACAAAACATATAACAATATGGATGAAATCCCACACACAATATGTATATCAAATGTTAAACCAATGCGATTATTATTATTATTATTATTATTTTTTTTATTTTTATGATTAGCTCTTGTTTTTTTGAAACATCGAAGACTGAGTTTGCTCACATATATTCTTTTATAGATTTCGTATT